>NC_056730.1:985794595-985824595 GCF_019279795.1 Protopterus annectens
CTAGTTATTCAGCTTGCTACCAGGCAATAAATAAAGTAAATAAATGAATATGGCACATTGGCTGGAAGGAAGGGGAAAACTCCTGTTCAGAGTTGGAAGTGAAATAGATTAAAGGAAGGAATAGCAGCACCATAGCCTCAATTATGCACCCCACCTAGATTTTACCCATGAGCATCCTAGTATCTCTAGTGGTAGTCATGTATCACTGCATGGAGCTAATAACTCTTATCTCTCCCATTTCTTCAAAAAATACTGATTGTGAAGCTAAAATATCAGAGTGCCATGAATTTCTGAGTGTCCCCTTTAAATTATGATTTCAAGAGTTCAGTTTAACAGCCATTGCACCAACATTGGCAGTGTGATAATATTATTAGAGCCATGACTTTGGTATTCAGTTGGTTTGGAAATCATTGACCCCACTTCATTTGGTATAGGAAAGTTGTACAGATGACAGATTCAAGGCATTTCTAGTTTGGCAATAAAGGTAATAAGAAAGAAGTGCATGGTAATGAAATTCAACAATAGTATTTTCCTCTGTTTAGCACATAGTAATATAATATAGCTCAGTTAGGGGCTTGGGTAGCAACAATAGAAAAAAAATAGTATGGCTAACTGCAAAATAATTCTGAAAATGTATTTTTATATCTGTGTGTTAACTGCTCACAGTCATACAATAGGCAAATGGGGATTAGTAAAGCAAACCCTGGAGAACATGAAGACAAGGATGTAATTTTTAAGATAACAGCTCAAAGCTATAATCCTCTGTGCCATGAACATGACTCTTGGCTGTCCCTGATTTTGCAGAACGTACCTCATTTTGTCTCATATTTTGGTCTGTTCCTCATAAAATTTTAAAATTTGTGTTTTTCTAGCAAATCATTGTGAATTGCAGTCACTAAACAATAACTGGCATGTTTATAGTCTAATGCAAGGGGAGTAGAGGGATGGACCCCATCGACTGAAAACAGGCCAGGGTCCAAGGTGTACTTAATCTGCCTCTGCATATTTCTGTAGATGACAGATTTTTGGGAGGAGATGTAACAGGCCATGTGTGACATCTCCTTGAAACCGATAAGGACCATGTCCCTGGGTTTCTTCAGTGAGATGACCCAAGTCATGCATCAGGTATTTTTGGATGACATTGTGATCTTATTCTGGGATGGGTAACCCTTTACAAATGTCAGTATTGTCTGTATGCTTCTTACTCATGACTAACCCCTGCATATGTCAGCATGTCATATATGACCCTTTTACACACATGATGTTTTATGGTCTTATTGATGTAATTGCAAATGTAGATCATGCTATCTTGTGAGCTGCATCACTTCTCTGTCTATCCAAATACACCTATAAGCCTCACTTGTCCATTTGCACAGTTGTGGCAAAATCACCTGCTTTAGTGTGTGGTCACTGTTGCTCTCTGCCATCTATTTAGTGGCATGGCATTACAGTATTCCTTTGTTTCTGTTACATAATGACACACATCCGTTTGCAGTAACCCAGCTGATCAAATGATTTAGCTTTGCATACTTAGGTACAATGTAGTAGAACAGCCATTGTCCAAGAACACATCTGTGACTTGCTATGTTCTGCATCCTCACCTGTTAAGGCATTGCACACAGGCATCATATTGATCTTGTTCATTATGCTCTGGTGTCTGCCTCCTGACTGATGCAACAGGATTGATAATCACACTGTGATATGGTTATCAAGGTTGTCTTCATGATACACTTGAGCATATTATTATGGTGCTGTTTAGTAGTACATATGTTGTCCACAACTCTAACATTTACAACTGTGCAGTCACAAGAGGTATGTCCATATTCGATAGATTGCATGTAAAGGCTGTCACTGCAGCTGTTCTCATGCCTATTTATACCTGCATGTGTGATATATCTTCTAGGATACCTGTCATGCTGCCTAACGTGTATCATGGATATGTGTTCCTTAGCAACTGTTTCAAACAACTGTGAGTTTGTTGCCAACATTTTCCATTTTTTATTGAAGCAATATTCATTCCATACACAAAACTTCTCCTCTGTTCAAGGTATGTTTTTCTAAACTACTTGACTAAACTAACCTAGATGCACAGTTTTAAACTGTACATAGCTATTTTATCTGGTTGAATTTACAATTCTATAAGTGTGGTATATTGCAAGGGCTGAAAATGCTAAGTTCCATTTGTGGTGTAAATTGCATTTGTTATCTGAATTTGGAACTCCAGTGCTGTTTTTTTAATTTGAATTTATCGATAATGTGGCATTGACATGGATATAGGTTAAAATGAACATGCCTACTCACACACACACACACACACACACACACACACACACACACACACACACACACACACACACACACACATACACACACACACGCACACACTTGCACAGAAACAGCAGCCCCCCAAAAAAACACACACACATGCACACACACACAGACACACACACACACACACACACACACACACACACACACACACACACACACACACACACACACACACACACACATCACACACACTTCCACATGCATACAAACACCCCCCACACACAAAAACACTTGCACATGCACAAACACACACACACACACAGACCCACACACATACACACTCAACATATACTCTCTCTCTCTCACATACACACACACACACACACACACACACACACACACACACACACATGCAAACATGCACAGAGGCAGCAAAGAATCAGTAAAACAGTTGTATATGAGACCATGTCTCATATACAACTGTCAGTGCTGTTGTAACACACAAACATAATCAGACTTATGTATTTATTTATTGCTTTTGTTTATCAGAAAAGTCTGACTGGGCACAAAGACCATTTTCATTTGTGTCCGGGGAAGAAAAGTTTCACATAAAATCTATTGACTGAATAACCCAAACTTGCTACATAATATACACAATGCAGTTTACAGAACCAGCATGGAATCTAGATAACATATATGGTACAGTGGTTACATGTCAAAACTGTTAATATAGACTCCTGAAAGTAATAAGGCAGATAGAAAGGGGCATGGGCAGAGGAGGAGTCTAGGTCAGGTGGGAGATACAGACTATAGAAGGAGTTGTGATTTGCAGGCTATAAGGAAAAAAGAAGATAGGCACTGGTGGTCTGTAATATCAGCACTACAAATCAATACAGGACAGGACAGCAGTACGGCTAACCCAGTCAACAAAACATAAATAAACACTTACAATATACTGTAGCTCAGTAACTTTATTTGCATTGCTTACTACTGACACAAGAACTAATAGCCATGGGCCAAACAATGAACAGATATCACCTGTATGTAGCTCTACAGTATGTTCTCAAATGGCCGTGAGTGCATACAGGTATACTGGCAGCATATATTGCATACAGTTGCTCTATTATGGACCTCAGAATATATTGATAGATGATCTTTACAGCTCAAAGTTAAAAAGTTCCTCTTATATTTGAGAGATTCACAACATTTATAATCTGTAATGAACAATGCTAAAACGGGATGAGCAATGCTTTTGTTACATTAGATTTAAAAGGTTTGTATGCATCTTATGCAGTATTAATATGGCTTATGGGCTTGACACTATTTCTATTGAGAGCCAGGAATAGCTGAGTGCATTTTGAATCTGACAGAGTTTAGAACGACTGATACATTTTTCCTTTTAAATGGGAGATATTATCTTCTAAGGATGGCATAGTGGAATGGTACTTAGCATTTTTACATCAGAGCATGAGGTTCTCTGGTTTGATTCTGAACTAGATGTCTTCTGTGTGGTGTCTTCTCTTCATGTTCCTGTGGGTTTTCTCCAGGTGCTTCAGTTTCCTGTTACATGCCAAAGACATGCAGTAGGTGGATTTGTGGATATAAATTGTCCTGAGTGTGCATGTGATATGTGTGTGATATGGAAAAAAGGCTTAGCAGTATACTTTCATTCCCTACTTGCGTAGTAATCTCCATCAATTTTGCTGGATGTTAACAGGGTATCAATATGAGCCAGATACAGCTTGTTTGATGGACAGACAGATTATCTTAAGAACCTGGGTACAGCAATGGAAACAAAGTGAGACTCCAGCAATACAGCTATCTTTGTGAGACATTTTGTTGCACCGTACAAGTACAATGATAACTTATCGCTAACACAAAGCTGTATAAGTAATATTTAAAAAAACTTATTTTGTACAAAAAAACATACAAGAATTCTATATTTTCTATAAATTTTGCAGAATAACAATATGGGTAAACAAATGCATTCAGAAATGTGTTTGTTTCTTGGCAAACTATTACATGTCAAGGAAAATAAGACAGAAACCAATCTGTTTAGAAAGGAAACAACTGGCAACACATTCTTGATATGATTAAACACCCTCCTGAGACATCTGATTAAATTCTTTCTTCTACAGGGAATATCTTTTTACATGGAGATTTTGTTCTAGCAATGATGAATTCCACAGAATATTCAATGAGAAAACGGACAATGTTCGAAAATAGCATATAATAATGAAATTTAGAATGATAGGGCTACATTACTGAGAAGAATCCCTGGAAGATGGCTTCCTAATGTCAATAAAAGAGATATATGTACTTGTTACAAAGTACACATCATGTAGAAAAAACATAGTTGCCACAGAAAAGAAATATTGACTTCAGTTTTGAGAAAAGTTCTTAATATCAAGATAAAATGTCTTATAAAACTGTAAAAAGTGCTCAAAACAGTTAAGTACACTATGGTCCTACCACCTTAACATTGCTGTCTAATGACAAAGAATGTAGAATATTTGCTTGTTGCAGTTGCTCAAGTGTGAATGCTGAGAAATATATTAACATCAACAATTAGACATTTATAACCAAAATCAGGTACAGCTTTAAGAATGACAAGGTAGTCTATACAATTGTGCACCTTGTAGAGTATTCCACATAGGGGAAACATGAAAGGAAATTACAGAGAGGTACTTGGAACATGTACAGGATATCAGAAATATTAATGTTGCCAATCCTATGGCAGACAACTATATGTGAAAGGATGTTTCAAACAAAAAAAAGCTGTTAAGGTTTTTTTTTTATTATGTACAGACTGGAGCATGAAGAGATACTTTTAAGTGTTAGAAAACTGAAAACAAAAGAAGCATGACTCATCTTAAAATATAGGACCTTAACCACCATCTGCCTATCTATATCTATACATCTCTCTCTCTCTATATATATATATATATATATATATATATATATATATATATATATATATATATATATATGTATTGTTTGTATTTATACATATATAGTATAAATATATATATATATATATATATATATATATATATATATATATACACACAGAGAAAGAAATGGTTACATTAGTTTGGTTAACATCTGTTTAATCAAATGCATTTGTTCAACTATACTGATGTCGACTAGTGTGCAAGATCGCACAGTTCTTGGGGATGGGGAGTTTTCCTTTCCCCCAGTTTTGTGCAATCTTGGAGATATCTATAATTAGTAGGGGTATCATACCTCTCAACCTCTTAGAACAAGAAATCTGAATAAAGCCACAAATAATGGGGGGGGGGGCAAAGGCCCAAAAATAGGGACACTTTTTAAATATTGCTCTTACAAACTCAGGAAGTTGATAGAATAACGTGTTTTGCATTAACATAACAACTTACTGAAGGATATGAAGTCTCAAACTGAAATGCCTGCCATTATGTTTTAACTTCAGTCCTCAATGATTTGCCAGTAATTTGGCAGAAAACAATTTTATAAGAAACAGGACAAAAATATGAGGGAAAAATCTGGACAGTCTGTGAGAATCTGGACAGTTGAAAGGTATGCAGGGTGGCTTGCCCCCTAGCAATTTTTTTATTTTTACTTGATGTTTGCATGCATTGAGGTTGCTTCATGGCACATGTGTAGTAGAACATCAATGTTTCCATTTTCAAGCAAAGGTGGTTTACCTTTCATGTCAACATGCATTTTTGTTCACCATATATGAAGGTAACCATATATCCATATCTATATCTATATGTATCTATCTAGCTAACCAACAAAAACCAAAAAGCAAAGTCACTCCAATGGCTACTCAGTGGTGTATAAACAGTAAAAACTTGTATAGCATCAGCCACCACTGTTATGAGGACATGGAAATGTTTTATTGTGAAATAAAAAAATAAAAAATATAAAACGGTAAGCACTTTCATGACCAACGTCGCTTCTTCAGACCATTAAAAAACATATCTCAAAACCATGTTTAAATATACATTTCAATAAAACATAAACCAATAAAAACTCAATCGTAGTTAAACAATTAACAGTGAATATTTACTGGCAGCATCCAATCAAATCTAACTTACAGAATAATTGACCTATCAAATACTTAAAAAGTGAATCAAGACCGATCACAAATGTTAAAAAATATCTTCATTTTAATTGAATACTCAACCATACCCCTCACTTCCCATTGTACTATGTCCGTCCAATCAAGTGACAGACCTAGCTTCTAACCACAATCAAGATCAAGAGCCATCAGCCAATAATTCTTCTTACTCACTAAAATTGACCAATGGGATGGTCATGACTGCAAATTGCACTGGGATGTAAATGAATGTCAACCTGTTATGCCTCTGCTAATTCACATAACTAATTCCCCTTTGCAATTATACTATCACAGTTTGTCCACACAATCCATTACATCAAAACTACTGGCACGCTTGACAATAAATTTTACATTCTCCAATCTGCGCCTCACAATGTACTTATCCTACATTTGAGCTCTTATTATTCCTATGAATCCTGTTCTTAATTTGCTACTCATGGGTCTATGAGGTATCTTAAAATGCCAGTGCAGCCAATAACTAGCATAAAAGGGAAAGGAGTGTCTTGCTGCAGTTAACACCATCACATATTCTTGAATTCTGACCTATCAGGGCCAACTTAAACCAAAAACGGACCTATAAAAACCAATACACACACTCCTGTTCACCTCTGACTTAGCAAAACTATGATATACTGACAAAATGTTTCCTCTGACGTTATAAACTTTTAACTAACCCATGCCTGTCAATACATATCTAAAACATGCTACTCATGCCATAGCATGAAACAAAATGACACCTATAGTAAACAATATAGAGGCTCACGGCTTACTTCAAGAACCCATCCATAAGATGCATTGTCCAGCATCAAACCACCTCAAACCACACACTACTATTTTATGTAAAAGTCAACTCTTATTCATTGGTGTGATTTACAGAAAAAAACACAGCAGTCCGATCATTTAAATCTGTTATACCTACAGGAACTAGCCTTGATTCTCACATTACTCATGAACCTATGGGGATTCTTCAAACTGCCAGCATGGCCAATGTCTGTATTAAAAGAAAAGGGGCATGTCATACTTCAACACCAATCACTGTACTCTTAAACTTGAACCTATCAAATCAACACTCACAAAAATGGCCCTATCAGAAAATAATGACCATGCTTCAGCTCGCACCTACCTTGGTGAAGCGGTGACATATCAATAAAACCTCCCATCTAAATAACAGTCAGTCTAACCTAACCAATATGTCCTAATCCATCAGCCTTGTATTTACATGCTCTTACTATAATATAAGGAATAAAACATAATAAATAAAAATCCTACACAAAACCTCATCTCTCAAAAACCAACAAATCTGACAGCTTATTTAACCCATTCACAAACCATTTTAACCAGTATCAGTACACCTAGACTACTAGCTTATCTCCTATAAAATAATAAAGGGGCATACTCCATTCCAATAATTTGATTTTTGACAAACTAATGCAAATGTGTTCTATCACCTTTTACGGGTTAAACAACACCAGCCAATCAGACCCAATCTTCATATTACCTCGCCAATCAAAATGACAAAACCTGATAGTTCAATAGATTTGTTCCTCCTCTAAATGTCCCACTAATGAAGATTCAATCTATCACTACTCATTGTAAACATGCGAGTAAGACATCAAACTACTTCTCACTCAAATCACCCACCTGAACTAAAACATCTATCATACCAAAAACTGAAATGAACGCCTCCAAACCACCTTTGAAATAACAAACTCCAACCTATCAAAACTAAATATGTTTCTTCTATTACAACTCTAAGAATAAAAAAAAAAAAGTTTGAAATGAAAATTAGAACTAGACCACTTACAACAATTCCAATCACGCCTACCATCAACCTATAAATTCTTACAATTTACCTTTTGGAAAACAAACATACTAAAATATAAGTGAATATAAAATTAAGACTTACTAACTCAAACCAAACTGTTTCATGATGCTCAAAAAAAAAAAAGAAAAAAAAAAACACCTTACGAATCATAACCTCCAAGGTCCATCAATTTTTTCAAGAGACCTCTGGTGGGTTTCAATGACACCTTCCTATTCAATCCATATTCCTTATCTGCTTGGAGCTGCAATACTCCAAAAAAGCTCCCTACTCTCAGTACTGTTTGAAATATCACCTAACCTGTTCCCTTCCAGCAAAACTTCAACTGCCATAAATAGAAAACTGTGCTCATCCCCTTTGTCACATATGTGTTTAGCCAGTGGGCTGTTAGTATCACATTGTCTAATACTTCTTGTGTGCTCCCTCATCCTTTCATACAACATCCTATTAATTTTTCCTACATACAAACTTGAACATACTACACACCTAGATAGGTATAACAAACTCTTGGTACGACAATCTGGTGTCACTTTAAAGACATACTATCTACCAGTGGATGGGTGTCTAAACATATCACTACAGTCAATAAATTAACAGTAATTACAATTCCCACACTGAGTAGTACCATGGGCCACATTCTCTATACATTGTTCTCTCAGTCCATAGCATAAAAACATATCAATGAGGTCTTATACTTAAAAGCAAAACAAGGTTCACTTCGTATCAACCCACTGACCCACTATCCGACATCAGGATGTACCAGTAATGCATAATGGCTGCACAAATACGCCCTACATTACTGGAGTAATGCATACAAACTGTCGGTGCTAACCTCATAACACTCCTGTTATAATCAGTACCTCCCATCACTCACTCAGCCCTAAAGTCTGAGTAATAGGGTGCTGCTCTCCCTTCTCTTAATGTCCTTACTCTAGTCAACTCAGTGTCCAACTCCTGTTTCTTATAATCTCTTGCCAACAATTAATTCGTCATTTGATTCAACTCTATCTCAAATGTATGTGTCACTACTTAAACATGTCACTGTCATAGCTTGACCTCTGACAATATTCCTAAAGACATGCTTAGGATGATTACTACTTCTATACAGAATGTGATTACGATGTACACTTTTCCTGAACCTCTTGGTCGTCAATTGATTATTATTGGTCCTTACTAACTTAACACCCAGAAACTCAATCTTAGCATATGACACATGTTTTGTGAAACACCAAAATTCTGTAGTATCTTGTAGATGCTCAAAAATTTATTAAATAACCCTAGAGAACTTCTCCAAATAAGAAAGGCTTCATCTACAAACCTCCAATAAATTCATATGCAAGGTGCATACTTGCTATTGAGGACATATTTAATCTCCCATTGCCCTACCACACTATTAGCATAACTATTGGCGCATGGTGTCCCCATCGCTACCCCCGTACATTGTCTGTAGTACTTGTGATCAAAAACATATACATTATTCTCTAAGATTGTCTCAGTGAAGAGGCACAGTAATTCTATGTTTAATATCATAAGAGCTAGGAAATCCCTAACCATAGCAACCCCTACTTGGTTGGGAATGACTGTAAAAAGTGAACAAATGTCCAGCATAACCAGTAAATCTGAATCCACCAAAGGTTCATTACTAGTGCAGGAGAACAAATACATCAAAAAATGTCTAGTATCTTTAAGGACAGTACTCACTTCACCAACCACTGGTCGCAAGAAATGTTCAACATATATGGACATCGGTTCTGTGCTCCACCCATGCCCAGCCACAATGGGTATAAATGGGGGTTTCACAGGGTCCTTATGGATCTTGGGTAAACAATTAATTGAAGGTATAAAGGTTTTTCAACAAACAGAAATGTATATAAACTTTCTGTTATTGACCCACTTAACCAACATTCTAATAAAATACATTTCACATTCCCGATGATATCCCAAACCTGTGCACAATCTAACAATTCATAAGTATTAATGTCCCTCAGCATTGCATTGACTTGTTCTTTATAACAAACTGCATCCATCACTATAACAGCCCTTCCTTTATTGATGGGGCATATAGAAATACTATCATCAATCCATAAATCATTCAGTGCTTTAAATTCATCTCTACTCAAATTGAACTTATTCATCAGGGCACCTTGATGGAACACTTTCAATAAATCACAAACTACTCTGTCTAATGCAGTAGAGAGCTGAAGTTATAACTCTCAGAGACAGTTTAGGTAGTCCCGTCTAGAAAGACAATTTCAGTGTTGCAAGTAAGGTGAATCAAAACAACAAGGTTTTTGAGCCGGCCTTCCCATTGCCCATTTCAGATGGAATGAACATTATTAGGTGTGTTATTAAGGAAAATTGGAAAGTGTTGCTTGGACATTCTGAATTGGTGAAAGTTCTGTGTAATGAACCTTTGTTTACTTATAAAAAGGTATGTGACATAAGAAGTATACTTGAAAGTACTAAGAAATCACACAATGGGGTCAAAGACCCTGTTGGGACTTTTTCTTGTGGTCACTGCAGGCAATGTATATACATAGCCAATTCAGGTTCTATTGAGTTGAAACATTTCAAGAAAGTTATTTGGGCAAAGGACAGGTTTACATGTGATTCTGTGGGTATTGTTTATCTCGCAATATCTAATTCTTGTACCAGTTTTTATGTTGGCAAGACCATCAGGTCACTAAGTAGAAGAATTTATGAACATGTGTTGGCAGTGAGAAATAAAGACAGGGATAATGCACTGACACAACATGTTTTATCATGTAACAATTTTAAGAAATTTACGTTCTTTGTCTTAGATAAAGTAATTTGTGGTCCTTTGTTGGGTAATTTTAGAGCCTTATTAGAATGTAGGGAAACTAAATGGCAGATAGCTTTAACAGCAGACTACCCTCCAGGACTAAATAAAACTATTAACATTAAGTGTTTTCTTCAGTTACAAAGGCTTTGATGTAGTGAGACAAGCTGTTCACAAAATGGGCTTTATCTGATGAAACACTGTCTAGTTGTTTGTCATTATTTACTATTATATATATATATATATATATATATATATATATATATATATATACATTTTTATGTTTTTATACATATGGAATGTTAAATAATTTTGTAGTGTATTTTAAAATTTTCATGACATCACAATGGCTTTTTAAATAATTCATTTGAAGTATTTTGTTATTGGATGATTTTTTTGCACATGACAGGTATTGAAAGGGTGGTTAAAGTTTTTGTATTAATTCTGATGAAGTTTGTGGTGGTTTCTTAAACAAACAAAATCTAAGTTTTGTGGTCCAGTTCCTTCCTGGTCTTTGGTTTGCTGCTTTTTCACTTTTACTTTGTTCTTTGGAGTTGTTTAGCCATTTTTTGGTTGATTTTGGAGGCATTTGGGCAGCATTATGGCAGAAAGTGAACTTACACCAAACTGTTTATTGACCTTAACCACCCATTCAGTGATAGACAAATCCCATATGTGAAATAAATAGTTTATGAGCAGCATTATTGCTACTATCTGTGAAGGCTTTTCTTGTTGTCAAGGTAATCAAGGAGGAGGAGTCCAGCTACAGAGTTGACTTCAGTACAACAATCCCTCAGTCAGTTGGCTTGGGAAACAAAGATTGAGGTGTTTCTTCATTCAGTGGATCAGGCAATGGTGTTTCTCGTCCTAATGGTGTTGTTGGGACTTCAGCTAGCACAATTTCACATAAAGATGTGGTTTCTCATGTTTTTAGTGAGTTTAAACCCCCCTTCAAACTGGACAGTCATGAAACATAAGTAAGTGCCACTATTGAAAGTAGCTGCTCAGATGAGTTTGACATTTGCAAAAATGACATATTTTCTTTAGAAAAACTTTCCTTAAAAATTATTTCTTTGTAGTTAGAAGTGGCTTACTTAGAAGAATGTGTAAGACTCTGCTGTGTACCTCGTGCCTTAAGACTATTTAAATTTCCTAACTGTGTTCAACAAGGGGACACTTTTTCACAAACAATTGACTGAACTTTTTAATGATACTGGTGTTGCCCTGATGAAAATGTTGGTCACCCATTATAAATGTAATATTACTAATTTAAAAACAGACATGGAAACCCTGGACATGAAAGTTAGGGGGTCCAAAAGTTTCCTGCGCTTTTCTACTTTATATGAAGGTGATTTCATCAAAGTAGACAGGCAGAGGGCGACCATTTCTTAATAGGAAACAAAGGAAATTGAAGAGGGACTGGCTGCCTATAAAGACAAGACTGCCTATCCCTTATCTAAATGTTTAACATCACAGTACAAACTGTGAAACTAACTGGTGCATTTGATAGTACTAATGGTCTTACAGAGGCAGTTGCTTCTACTTCTGTTTCTAGTCAGTGTGATGCTGGCAATATGAATGTTGTTAATAATTCTCTCAATGTTAGTGCTGTTGTGTCCACAATGAATGGACCTTTTTTAGTGGACAAATCAGAGGTGCAGAAAACCCCAATGTGGTTGAAAGAAGTTCAGGCCATACACAAGAAGGAATAAGGGAAGAAAGGTAACAACAAGAACAGAAACAACAAAAAGAGAACTTGAACTTTTGTATAGACATTTTAAATGTGTCTGATGATGACACCTATAAGGTGTTACAACAATGCTTTATATTTATTCCTTCCAACAAAGTGAATGCAGTAAATTTGTTTGTGGATTTTAAGTTATACTTAAGAAAGTTAAATTTGAAGTTCATTTTTGATGGTTTGTCTACTTCTGTTTTACCCACAGAACAATGTAAATGTAGAAGTACTTGTAATCCTGCCTGATGCTCTTCCTTACAAGTTTTTGGTACACTATGTGAACAGCATTTTAGGGACATAAGTAGATGGTCCCATAGTACTTATAATCTTACTCAGGGAGAGAGGAAAGCATTAATTGACTTAGCTACTAACAAGGATCTGAGAGTAATGAAGGCAGATAAGGGTGGGGTCTTAGTCATTTTGCATACTGTGGACTAACTATGAAAATGCTATGCTGCAACTATTGAGTGACCATAGAACTACAAACAGGTCAATATAAATTAAGTTTTATTGTGTTTCAAGTGTATTGACACTTTATTATTTGATTTGTTTTGTCATGGTAATACTGGACACTCAGTATACATGTTCTTGTAGGTTGAACACCTGAAGTTAGCAGTTCTCTTTGATATTCCTAAAGTCCACAAATGCAGAATTCCCCCCCCCCCCCCCCCACCACACACACACACACTTTTAGACCCATAGTGTCAGCAGCATACTCTAAGACTGAACCAATTTCTATTTGGTTAGATAAAATTTTGAACCCTATTGTTCAAAGTTCCAGGTTTTATTTAAAAGATTCATGGCATCTATTAGAGTTAATACGTGAATTTAATTTGGAAAATTTTGATATGTCAGCTATATTTTTTGCAGCACTTGATGTCACTTCCCTCAATACAAGTATAGATCAAGACGATGGAATTAATTTATTTAGGGAATTTTTGACTGGTCATCCTGACTTTGACAATGACAAGATCAACACTGTGTGTTTTGATGGCAATGATTTTGGAAAGTAATTTTTTTAAGTTTGGAACTAATATTTTTCAGCAAATCTCTGGTGTGGCCACGGGTTCTAGAGTGGTTCCTTCTTTTGCCAATCAAGTTTTGGCTGCATGGGCGATGAAATTTCTTGTGATATATCCTTTGGCTAAGAATATTTTATTCTACAGGTGTTACAATGATTATTTGCTTTTTGTGGCAAGGGAACGTTGACAGTTTCCAGTTATTCTTGCAAGATCTGAATTGTTCAACTAGTTTTTTGAACTTTACCCTGGGAGGGTTTGGGAAAATAATAGACTTCCTAGATATTCATTTGGAACTACTTGATGACAGTTTTTGTTTCAGTAGTAGTATCCATAGGAAATCTACCTTTGTCAATCAGTACCTGCGCAGGGACAGTCCTCACCACCAACATATGAAAAGAGAGGTTGTCAAGGGACAACTTATTAGGTTGAGTCGTTTGACCAGTGAAGATTCTGTTTTTGATGGTGAGGTTAACAAATGGACTAGATTTTTTATAGCCAGGGGATATGATTTGTTTTGGTTATGTAACATTATTGCTGAAGTTATAACTCTCAGAGACAGTTTAGCTAGTTCCATCTTTAGAGGCAATTTCAGTGTTGCAAGTAGGGTGAATCAAAACAGCAAGGTTTTTGAGCTGGCCTTTCCATTGCCTATTTCAGATGCAATGGACATTATTAGGCATGTTATTAAGGAAAATTGGAAGGTGTTGCTTGGACATTCTGAATTGGTGAAAGCCCTGAGTAATGAACCTTTGTTTACTTATAAAAAGGTATGTGACATAAGAAGTATACTTGAAAGTATTTCTAAGACTTCGGGGTCAAAGACCCTGTTTGGACTTTTGCTTGTGGTCACTGCAGGCAATATAGATACATAGCCAGTTCAGGTTCTATTGAGTTGAAACATTTCAAGAAAGTTATTTGGGCTAAAGACAGATTTACATGTGATTCTGTGGGTATTGTTTACCTCACAATATGTAATTCTTGTACCAGTTTTTATGTTGTCAAGACCATCAAGTCATTAAATAGCAGGATTTATGAACATGTGTTGGCAGTGAGAAACAAAGACAGGAATAATGCACTGGCACAATATGCTTTATTATGTAACAATTTTAAGAAATTTACATTCTTTGTCTTAGATAAAGTATTTGTGGTCCTTTGTTGTGTAATTTTAGAGCCTTATTAGAATGTAGGGAAACTAAATGGCAGATAGCTTTAAGAGCAGACAACCCTGCAGGACTAAATGAAACTATTAACATCAAGTGTTTTCTTCAGTTACAAAGGCTTTGATGTAGTGAGCCAAGCTGTTCACAAAATGGGCTTTATTTGGTGAAACACTGTGTAGTAGTTTGTCATTATTGACTATTATATATATATACATTTTTATACATATGAAATGTTAAAAAAATTTGTAGTGTATTTTTAAATTTTCATGACATCACAATGGCTATTTAAATAATTCACTTGAAGTATTTTGTTATTGGATGATTTTTTGCACATGACAAGTATTTAAAGGGTGGTTTCAAGTTTTTGTATTTATTTTGATGAAGTTCGTGGTGTTTTATTAAACAAACAAAAGCTTATAAGTTTTGTGGTCCAGTTCCTTCCTGGTCTTTAGTTTGCTGCTTTTTCAGTCTTAATTTGTTTTTTGGAGTTGTTTAGCCTTCTCTCACATCAGTTTCATGACCGATTCTGGGAGTCTTTGCGATGTTAGCCATGAGCCTCTATATTGTTTACTATAGGTGTCATTTTGTTTCAATCTATAGCATGAGTAGCACATTTTAGACATGTATTGAGAGGCATGGGTTAGTTAAAAGTTTATAATGTCAGACCAAATGTTTTATTAGTATATCGTAGTTTCACTAACTCAGAGGTGAACAGGAGTTTATGTATTGGCTTTTAGAGGGCGGTTTTTGGTTTAAACTAGCCCTGATGGGTTTGAATTCAAGAATGTATGACTGGTGTTAACTGCAACAAGACGTTCCTTTTCCTTTTAGGCTAATTATTGGCTGTGCTGGCATTTTAAAATACTTGATAGGCCCATGAGTAAAGAATTAAAAACAGGGATCACAGGAATAATAACAGCTGAAATATAAGATAAGCATGCTGTGAGGCACAGATTGGAGAATGTAACATTTATTGTCAAGCACGACAGTAGTTTTGATGTAATGGATTTTGTGGACAAACTGTGATAATATAATTGCAAAGGAGAATTAGTTATGCAAATTAGCAGAGGCATAACAGTTGACATTCGTTAACATTCCAGTGCAATTTATGGTCATGGCCACCCCATTGGTCAATTTTAGTAAGTAAGAAGAATTATTGGCCGATGTTAGAAGCTAGGTCTGTCACTTGATTGGATGGACATAGTACAATAGGAACAGAAGGTTGTAGTTGAGTATCCAATTGAAATGAAGGTATGTTTAACATCTGTGATAGGTCTTGACTCAATTTTTAAGTATTTGATAGGTCAATTATTTTGTAAGTTAGATTTGATTGGATTTTGCATGTAAATATTCACTGCTAATTGTTTAACTAGAATTGACTTTTTATGGGTTTATGTTTTATTGAAATGTATATTTAAAGATGGTTTTGAGATGTGTTTTTTAATGGTCTGAAGAAGCAACGTTGGTCATGAAAGCACTTACCATTTAATATTTTTTATTTTTTATTTCACACTAAAAAGTTCCCGTATCCTTGTAACAGTGGTGGTTGATGGTATACAAGTTTTTACTGTTTATACACTACTGGATAGCTGTTGGAGTGATTTTGCTTTTTGGTGTTTGTTGGTTATTTATTACACTCAAGGCAACCATGGCTGAGGGATGGAACTTGGACATTGAGTTAGACTTTAATCTTGAGAGGGCTACCAGAGATGAAACACAGATGAATGTGGTACAAGGAAAGAATACAGTCAATAATCTTTTCACTCAAACCAATAATCTGTTGTTGTTGTGTGTGCTGGGGAGAGGATCCAGCAATGGTGATCCTAAGGGGCTGGATACTGCTAAGTTTTATGCAGAGTTTAGAGCACTGGAAGATGAACTGTTGAGGTTCAAATGTTTGCAGTGGCAGCACTTTTACTTTGAGGCTTGCCTTCATCACAAAGTGATACCTAGAGGCATGTGGGCCCTTGTTATACTGACCTTTGGGACCGTGCACCCAGAGTTGCTGAAACAGTACCAAGAATTGAACTTGCAGACTAGTTATAACTATTTATGATTATTGATTGAGCAGTCTCTTGCAGGGAAGGTACAAGATCATATGCAGAGGTTGCAAGAACTGTTTCCAGTAGAAAGTGTCACTGAGAAACTGTATGATGTGATTAATGCAGTTAATTTTGTCAAGACCGACCTACGGCAGACTAAGCTGAAGAAGTTATACAGAGATCTTTCAGATTTTACCAATAGCCATGTTTTCTCTTGGCCTGGAATGAAGAATGCCTTTTAACATAAATCAAGAGAGGGAGGAGAACAGCAGCCAGGATCTTCGAGTTCAATGAGTGATGACCATGATCAAGGGGGTTCTGTGGCAGCTGAATCCAACCAAGTCCATGGGGCATAGATGAACAACAGCTACAGTGAGGAACAGGGAGACTTGAGTCTGACATGTGACCAAATCAAGGCAGTACTATCTCCAAGCAAGGTTTTTTACCCTGCCATTACCAGTGTGAAAGAAAGGGGAGAGAGGTCACTCCAAGATCAGGAGTCAGAAGAGGAGGATGGACCATTGCGAAGACTCACAGAATCGGTCACTGAAACAGATATGGGAGAAGGACAATGTACATTAGTACACAATATTTCTAAAAAGGTTCTTAGGTCTGAGTTATCTCTATTAGAAAGGGGAATGTCCTTTGTACCATCTAGTCCTGTTGGATGCTAGACTGTTTGCACACAATTTGCAACTAAAGATGATGTTTCCAAATGATACTGGAACAGGTGGGTTTAGGAAACCAAGTGATTTTAATCTGGTACTCAATGCAACTCCTGAGGTATTTTGAAATGCAGTAGAACATGATTTATTGAAAGTGTTCCATCAAAGTGCCCTGATGAATAAGTTCAAATTGAGTAGGGATGAATTTAAGGCACTGAATGATTTATGGATTGATGATAGTATTTCTATACACTCTGCCGATAAAGGAGGGGCTGTTTTAGAGATGGATGCAGTATTTTATAAAGAGCAACTCAATGCAATGTTGAGGGATGTTAATACTTATGAACTGTTAAATTGTGTGCAGGTTTGGGATATCATCAGGAATGTGAAATGTATTTTATTAGAATGTTGGTTAGGTGGGTCAATGACTGAAAGTTTATATCAATTTCTGTTTGTTGAAAAACATTTAACACCTACATTTAATTGTTTACCCAAAATCCATAAGAACCCTGTGAAACCCCCCTTCAGACCCATTGTGGCTGGCCATGGGTGGAGCATGGAACCCATGTCTATATATGTTGAAATTTTCTTGTGAACAGTGGTTAGTGAAGTGAGTACTGTCCTTAAAGATACTAGACATTTTTTGATGGATTTGTTCTCCTGCACTAGTACTGAACATTTGACCAATTCAGATTTGTTGGTCATGATGGACATTTGTTCGCTATTTACAATGATTCCTAACCAAGTTGGGGTTGCTATGGTTAGAGATTTCCTTTCTGTCAACAGCTCTTATGATATTAAACATATAGATTTACTGTGCCTCTTCAATGAGGCAATCTTACAGAATAATGTGTTTGTTTTTTATCAAAAGTACTACAGACAATGTATGGGGGTGGCAATAGGGACACCATGCACCAATAGTTATGCTAATAGTGTGGTAGCACAATGGGAGATTAAATATGTCCTCAATAGCAAGTATGCACCTTACATATGGTTTTATCAGAGGTTTGTAGATGATGCCTTTATTATTTGGAGATGTTCTCTGGGGTTATTTAATGAATTTTATGAGTATCTACAAGATATTACAGAATTTTTGCATTTCACAAAAACGGGTGTCATATACTGAGATTAAGTTTTTGGATGTTAAGTTAGTGAGGACCAATAATAATCAATTGTTGACCAAGAGGTACAGGAAAAGTGTACATCGTAATCACATTCTGCATAGAAGTAGTAATCATCCTAAGCATGTGTTTAGGAATATTGTCAGAGGTCAAGCTATGAGAGGGTTAGGTTTAAGTAGTGACGCAAGTATGTTTATAAGAGAGTTGAATCAATTGAGGAATGAGTTGTTAGCAAGAGATTATAAGGGACAGGAGTTGGACACTTAGTTGACTAAATTAAGGACATTAAGAGAAGGGGGAGCAGCATCCTACTGCTCAGACTTTAGGGCTGAGTGAGTGACGGGAGGTACTGATTATAACAAGAGAGTTATGAGGTTAGCACAGACAGTTTGTATACATTACTCCAGTAATGTGGGACGTATTTGTGCAGCCATTAAGTGTAACTGGCACATCCTGATGTTAGATAGTAAGATCAGTGGGTTGATAGGAAGTGAACCTCATTTTGCTTTGAAGAATAAGAGCTCATTGAAATGTTTATTATGCTATGCACCGAGAGAACAACATATAGAGAAGGTGGCTCATAGTACAACACAGTGTAGGAATTGTAATTACTGTTAATTTATTGACAGTAGTTCTTCTTTTTCTTTCTTCTTCTTTTGTCTGCTTTCATTAGGGGTCGCCACAGCTGATCATCTGTTTCCATTTCTTCCTGTCCTCTGCATCTTGCTTTGTCACACCACAGCTGATCATCTGTTTCCATTTCTTCCTGTCCTCTGCATCTTGCTTTGTCACACCAACCACCTGCATGTCCTCTCTCACCACATCCATAAACCTTATCTTAGGCCTTCCTCTTTTCCTGTTACCTGGCAAATTCATCCTTTGCATCTTTTTCCCAATATACTCTGCATCCCTTCTCAGCACATGTCCAAACCAACGTAATATTGCCTCTTTGGCTTTGTGACAGTAGTAATATGTTTAAACACCCATCCACTGATAGATGGTATGTCTTTAAGGTGACAGCAAATTCAACTTCATCCTCAGCATCTTTTTTCCAATATACTCTGCATCCCTTCTCAGCACATGTCCAAACCAACGTAATCTTGCCTCTTTGGCTTTGTGACAGTAGTAATATGTTTAAACACCCATCCACTGATAGATGGTATGTCTTTAAGGTGACAGCAAATTGTCTTACCAAGAGTTTGGTTTCCCTAGCTTGGTGTGTAGTATGTTCAAGTTTCTATGTAGGAAAAACTAATAGGATGTTTTATGAAAAGATTAGAGAGCACACAAGAAGTATTAGACAATGTGATAGTAACAACCCATAAACCCATATGTGATAAAGGGGATGAGCACAGTTTTCTATTTATGGCAGTTGATGTTTTGCTGGAAGGGAACAGGTCAGGTGATATTTCAAACAGGACTGAGTGTAAGAAGCTTTTTTGGATATTGCAACTCCAAGCAGATAAGGAGCATGTATTGAATGGGAAGATGTCATTGAAACAAGCCCTTAGTGCCAGAGGTCTCTCGAAAAAAGTAGATGGACCTTAGAGGTTATGATTTGTGAGACTTTTTTTTTTGAGCAGGATAAAACAGTTGGGTTTGAGTTAGTAGGTTTTAATTTTATATTCAATTATATTTTAGTATGCTTGTTTTCCAGAAAGTAAATTGTAAGAATCTATAGTTTGAGGGTAGGGTTGATTGGCATTGTTGTATGTGGTTTATTTCTAATTTTTATTTTGAACTTTATTTTATTTTTTTTTTATTCTTAGAGTTGTAATAGACTAAACATGTTTAGTTTTGATATGTTGGAGTTTGTTCATTTGAAAGGTCGTTTGGAGGAGTTTGTTTCGATTTTTGGTATGATAGATGTTTTAGTTCAGTTGGCTGATTTGAGTGAGAAGTGGTTTCATGTGTTACTCACATATTTACAATGAGTAGTGATAGCTTGAATCTTCATTACTGGAACATTTAGAGGAGGAATGAACCTATTGAACTATCAGGTTTTGCTCATTTTGATTGGTGAGGTAATAGGAAAACTGGATCTGATTGGTTTGGTGTTGTTTAACCCAGAAAAGGTGGTAGAACGCATTTGCATTAGTTTGTCAAAAATCATATTATTGGTATGGAGTATGTCCCTTTATTATTTTATAGGAAATAAGCTAGTAGTCTAGGTGTACTGATACTGGTTAAAATGGTTTGTGAATCGGTTAAATAAACCATCAGATTTGTCGGTTTGTGAGAAATGAGGTTTTGTGTAATATTTTTATTTATTATGTTTTGTTCCTTATATTACAGTAAGAGTGGAAGTATGAGGCTGATGGATTAGGATGTATTGGTTATGTTAGACTGATTGTTATTTAGATGGGAGGTTTTATTGATATGTTACAGCTTTGCCAAGGTAGATGTGAGCTGAAGCATGGTCATTGTTCCTGATAGGACCATTTTTGTGAGTGTTGACTTTGATCAGTTCAAGGAGAGTATAGTGATTGGTGTTGAAGTATGACACACCTCTTTTCTTTTAACAGAGGCTGTTTGCCTGTGGACCTATCCAGCTTCTTCAATATGAGAGTCAAGGCTAATTCGTGTACGTATAATAGATTTACATGATCAGACTGCGATGGTTTGTTTATAAACCACACCACTGAAGAAGAATTGACTTTTACATAAGATAGTAGTATGTAGTTTGAGGTGGAGGGATGCTGGACAATGTACCTAGTGGATGGGTTCTTGAAGTTAGCCATGAGCATCTATATTGTTGTAGTATAGATGTCATTTCATTTCATGCTATGGCATGAGTAGCACGTTTTAGACATGTATTGAGAGGCATGGGTTAGTTAAAGTTTATAATGTCAGAGGAAATGTTTTATCAGTATATTATAATTTTGCTAAGTCAGAGGGGAACAGGAGTGTGTGTATTGTTTTTTATAGGGACATTTTTGGTTTAAGCTGGCCCTGTTGAGTTGGAATTCAAGAATATATGACTGGTGTTAACTGCAGCAAGACACTCCTTTTCCTTTTAGGATAGTTATTGGCTGCGCTGTCATTTTAAGATACTTGATAGGACCATGAGTAATGAATTAAGAGCAAGGGTCATAGGAATAATAAGAGCTCAAATAAAGGATAAGTATGCCGTGAGGCACAGATTGGAGAATGTAAAATTTATTGTCAAGCTCGCCAGTAGTTTTGATGTAATGGATTTTGTGGACAACATGTGATAATATAATCACAAAGAGTAATTAGTTATGCAAACTAGCAGAGGTATAACAGGTTGACATTCGTTTACATCCCACTGCAATTTACGGTCTTGGCCACCCCACTGATCAATTTTAGTTAGTAAGAAGAATTAATGGCCGATGGTTATTGATCTTGATTGGGGTTAGAAGCTAGGTCTGTTACTTGATTTGATGGACATAGTACAATGGGAATATATGGTTGTGGTTGAGTATCCAATTAAATTGAAGGTATTTTTAACATTTGTGATAGGTCTTGACACACTTTTTAAATATTTGATAGGTCAATGATTTTGTAAGTTAGATTTGATTGGATGTTGCATTTAAATATTCACTGTTAATTGTTTACCTACAATTGAGGTTTATTGGTTTATATTTTGCTGAAATGTGTATTTAAACATGGTTTTGTGATGTGTTTTTAATAGTCTGAAGAAACGACGTTGATCATGAAAGCACTTACCCTTTTATATTTTTTATTTTTTATTTCACAATAAAATGTTTCCATATTCTCATAACAGTGGTGGCTGATGCTACTTATCTATCTATATGGCTCTCTTAGTAATAGTCAGTCCACTGAAATGTTGATATGCTTTATGCTGACACACTTACGTCAAGTAAAACATTTTGACACACTACATCCCATGCTCTGAGGCTTATCCTCAGAAAATGCAAAGAAAAGACTACTCATACCACCATGTCTCCTACTTCTTATATATTCTAGCTGTGAAATCAGACATTCCCCAGGGAAAAGGCACATCCCCCGGGTCCTATTAAATGATTGAAGATGCATTCTTTTGAATGTGTCTTGATCAAATTTGAAAGCATGAAAAGGCAAAATAGCAAAACAGCATATAAGTGAATAATAACTTGGCTGCTTCCGTTACTTCACTGTTTTCATGACTGTAGTATGATCTCGGACTTGGTATATTTAAATAAGGGGTGTGGGGGGCACAGCCCTCCACATCGGTGGTGGTGTGGGGGTGAAGGCCCCCACTTTATGTAATGTTTTCAATTTTTTTTTTTGTGGAACAGTGATTTTTCGCTGTTCTAAGCATTCGAGATTGTAAGCTTTCACTTACATGAATTGCCAATATTGTGGTCATTTGACCAGTTGCTCTACATTGATATATATATATATATATATATATATATATATATATATATATATATATATATATTTGTTTGTGTCTTTCAGCTTTTCCCGGTTAGGGTCACCACAGCAGAACTCCGGTCCGCTAATGATTGGCAGTTGATTTTTACATACCGGCTTGCCAGGCCTGATGCACAACTTTCAACAAAGGTATGCCCATTCACACATGTCTCCACGCAGAAGACGCTTTAGCTGAGAATCAAACCGGACAGCGTCTTACTGTGAGGTGACAACGCTACCATAGCACCACCACCGCGGATATATATATATATGTGTGTATATATATATATATATATATATATATATATATATATATATATATATATATGCACACACATACACTCATATATTTTTTAGAGATTTAAGTGCTGATTAGTCAAAGCATCTTAAAGGGCATAGTACTAGTATATGTGATACAGAAGTAATAGGAATGTTTCTTAAATGACAGCCATTGATATTTTTGCCTCTGCTGTTTCTTCTGTTTTGATTGTTGATGCAAATGTCTGTAAGTCAGCCATCTCAATCTATTACCACAGCAGCTGGTGAACGGAGGACAGTTTTCCTGCCTTGTGGCACTCACTTTTCTTGAGAGAATCTACCTCAGTGTACTCTATTACCCTGTCCATCACAGCAGAGAAGGGAAGCCCTTAATTATTCAGTCAGAAAAAATGCAGTCTTCAGACTTGCAATCAGCAGTCACACATGCTGGTGTATGGGAATGGAAAAAGACTTATACAGTGGAAAGGTTACCTATATGAGTGTGTAGGTATAGTACTGCAAGTGCAGTAGACCTCCATAGTCCAAGATATCACCGAGGTAAACTGAGTCTGTACTGGTGTTCACTACAGCATTACCTCGGTATACTACAACTAGTTATGGAGCAGATGAAGTAAGCAGTAACATAAAGCTCACCATTGTCCCATATTGTTACATGTCCTAGGACACATCATATATCATAACATGTCCTAGGTGCCTTCCAGCATCCACACCATGTACTGGTCCACGACAATGTATGAATCCTATATTATGCAGGAGGTCTTATAATATACATGTTTCCTTTGTTCTGTCTCCTAGTGTACTGTATGTTTGCATCTTTTGACATGTTGGCGCTGCTAGAAAGGGAAGAATTCAGAGTCTGTCTTATCACTAAGAGTGCATTTCTCAGCTTTTGGCAGTGCTAGTAGTTATATGTGATTGCTTCTGCATTTTGTTATATCACAGCATATGGCTAATGTTTTGAGGCATGTACACTGCAGCCTGAGGAAGTCATAAATAACAGAAGTAAACCTATCAAGTACTTGTTAATGATGACAGTTCACTGTTACTGACACCATGTTATTTAGTAAGTAATATAAAATTTCAAGTTGGTCTAGACACAATGTTTTCACATTTAGGAGATAGTCTAAAAAGCTAGATATAAAATGCCACATTTAAGAAACAGGCTAATAAAACGTAAGACTGTGTGTGTCATTAAGTATTCATTTCTCTGATTTTGTGCAGTCCAAAAACAATGACTGTCCTCCCTGGTTAAAATGTTACACAGCCCATCTCCAAGACAACTTTACCTTGAAACTGCCCAGTTGAGATCTCTGTGTCTTTTACTTTGGCCTTTGATTGTACAGTAAATCAGTACTGCAAAGTACCTTGTTCTATTTTTGCATATGTCTATGAAAAAGTCCATATCTGTTTTCAATAATTGATGTTATGTGAGAGTTATTCCAGCTCTAGTAGTCAACTAGGGAAGATGACCCTTGTAATAAGCTTGCAGGGTTTGCATTGTCTGCAACACTAAATACTATGTTTTGCACAAATACCTGAAAATGAGGCAGTCCCTCAGTGGAGAGTAATATAATTTAGCCAAAAATAGCCAAATAAATTTCTGAAAGATTTATACAATGTAATTACAACAAAGCCTCCTTGTATAGTATTGTTTAATATATGTTTACATATATTCCAAGTAAGTGCAATATTTATTTATTATATTTATAGTCAGTATTATTTAACCAACTCAAGTGCAATATTAGACAAATAACTTAGGCATTGTTCAATCTGTAGTGTGTTTTATATTACTTTAAATCGGGTAGTTAATTTAACGCAGGGGAGGGTATTCTTTTCATATATGAGGGTTGGAAAATGTCTCTGCTCTTTCTTGCATGTACTGGGAGTACTATTGTATTTGTTAGTTATGTTTATTCCTCTACTCGTATGTATTGTTTCATTTTCCTTTGTGATCTCATTAATTAAGCTGATACATGAAATTTTGTTTAGGCTACATGTATGTAGTCCTAAATGACAATAAAGTTTACTTTGACTTTGTTTAAGTAATCGAGCATTAATCATGTTTTAAGATCAAGATCCGTTTTTCATATCTGATTTATATAATTCTAAAGGTACTGCAGCAATCTGGCTTGTTAAGTATTAAGGCCCTTATATTTGGAAACAACTGTTCATTGAAGTTTAAATGAACGTGATCTCATACATATTCTAAGTCAAGTAAGAAAAATTGGTCTTTCTAAATGTTTAAAGCTGACTGGTTAAACCTCAGAAACACTGGGTCATTCATTCTACATAAAACCTGATAAAAAACTATTACAGACAAAATATACTTCCTTGCAAAGTGAAGTATAAACTCTGCAAATCTTCTTACTAACTTCATGATCCTTTTAGTAAACTACCATTGTGGTATCATTTTATAAGGAAATATGTGTTGTCTTGTTTTGTTTGGACAAATCTACCATAGCCTGATAGCTATTTTGACAGCTGCCCAAATAGCTGCCATATGCAGTCTTTTAATGGCTTTTTCATCAGTTGCCAAAATCGCCATGGTTTGACAGGTGTTTGGATCGGTGCCAAAATATGTCAATCATGGCAATTGAAATATTAAAAAAAAAAAAAAAAAAAAAACAGCTGACAGTTTCAGTGTTACCAAGATACTTATACATAAAACCCTTTTCTTACTTTGTCACTGCAAAAAAGTACAATTTAAAAAAGTTACACCTCAGCTATGACCCTCCCCTTTGACACAGATCCAGATAAAGTAGAACAGCTCGCATACGGAATGTATTACCACACAACAGTGATAGACTCCATTCTGTGTTTTAACATAAAAAAACAAGATGTCAACAGCTCCTGACCATTCAGAAATGCACTACAATGAACACTGTTCTGCAGAATTATTTTACAGTTCCATGTGCTACTCGTCTGGAACTATAAAGAACGATACAAGATGTCAAAGTTCCACTGATACTTCCCCAGTAAGAAAAGTACAATCAACTCATGTCACTGCAGCCATTTGCCCCAAAAGTCATATGGTAGAAAAAAATTTGAAAAACACTTTTGGCAACTCTGAGGTTGTACAACAATGGGGAAAAGTGCTACCTCAAAGATCAATGAAAGTGTTACCAGCAATTTGTTCCAGTAAACAGCACTTGGAGTAACTGCTTTTGATAACTCAGCTGTATCCCAAGTACAATTTGAGTACTTCAGAGTTGAATTTATTTAGCAATGTACATTTGCACAGATTCAGGCAGAACAGATGTTCCATTACCGCCTCACCATGCACAAATTACTGCTCAGAATCAGGTAGCACAGATCTTCCATTACCACCTCACCATGCACAAATTACTGCTCAGAATCAGGCAGCACCAGATCTTCCATTACCATGTCACTATGTATGACTGAATTTTCAGAATCAGGCAGCTACATATCTTCCATTACCACCTCACCCTGCATTACTGACTGCTCAGAATTAGGCAGTGTATAAATATTTGGGAATTGATGAAAGATCAACAAAATACACAAACAAATGTGAATAAAACATAGTAAGGAATACTTTAGAAGACTCAAATTAATCCTGAAAACAACATTGACATCTAGGAACAAAATTCAAGCTATAAAACAATTTGCTCTTCCTGTCCTAGCTTACAGTTTTGGAGTGACTGACTGGCCCCAAAACATGTTGGATAGATTAGATAGGAAAACAAGAAGGATGCTTCATGCTCACCAAATGATTTATAAAAATCAGTGTGTACCAAAATTATATATTCCTCGTTCCAAAGGAGAGATGGACCTCCTTAAAACTGATTACATGTACAGATCTGCAATCGTGGGACTCCACACATATCTGCTGACCTCACAAGACCCAAATGTAGTGAACATTTTGAAACATGAGGAGAATAAATCTAAGATAACTTCTCTGCTTAATCTAGCAGAAGCATATGAACTTCAAGCAGGAATGGAAATCAAACCAGAAGGAGAAAAAAAAACAGACAGAAAATGAATGTGCCAAAAAAAAAAAAACAAAAGAAAGAATATAAGGTGCAGGACAAGATTAGAAGGCAATAAATGTGGAAAATGCATAAATATAGTTGCAACTATAAAAAAGGTCCAGAAGAACTCTTTACTTTTTCACTCTTTCTCTTCCAGTGTAGTTTCTGCCATCTATAAGCTATTATCTGCCTGCCTCTAATCCTTCACTGCCTCTGAAACTATGTACCTTTGCTGCATGCTGCTAGCCGATGTTTTATCTCTCTTTATACCATATCCTACTTTCCACATTCCCATTAGCTCTTCCCATCTATTCTACCCATACTTATCAACCTAAACAAAGTATAACTTAAAAAGTTATAATTAGAAAGTAACAAACTCCCATTACATTTATTGGAGTCTTTGTTTCCTCACCAGATAATAAACAGTCCCTATTATACCGAACTATCTTATGCTGTAGCATTGTTGGTTGTTATATATTATTTCCTGCAAATTTAACAATACCTTTAGGAGACAGTTTTTTTTTCTCATTTTTTTTTTCTCTGCTTTTTATGGCTGCTTGCAGGCTGGTGCATCCTGCTCCATTTGCCCTCTGCTTAGCTCCGTGCTCACTTCATCCCCTACCCCACCCCCATCCCCAGTTCAAGAACAGTTCAAAAGATGGATGCTAGAAAACCAGATATAGTGGTCCATGAAAAGAAGACAAAAGTAGCATTGATCATTGAAATCATCATACCCAGTGATTATAGTGCCTTGCGTACGGAGAAACACAAAGTCATAAAATATCAGGATCTACAGGCAGAAATGAGAGCAATGTGGAAGAAAGATACCTAGACAGTTCCAATAGTAGTAGGAGCAATGGGTCTTATAAAAAAGAATCTCCAATTGTATTTAAATATGTTACCAATAAATATAAACCTGTAAGAATTGCAGAACAAGTCATTATTGGGCACATTGCTGGTGCTGCAAAGAAAATTTTTGGTTGATAAAAAAAATTCAAACAATACTAATTTCTTGGACATTAAATGTACTTTGACTAAGGAATAGGACCCATTCCCATCATGGTATTAAAAACCCAAAAGATTTGGAGAAATTAAAGAACTCAGAATCAGGCAGCACCAGATCTTTCATTACCACCTCACCATGCATGACTTACTGCTCAGAATCAGGCATAAACAGATCTTCTATTACCATCTCACCATGCACAACTGACTGCACAGATTCAGACAGCACCAGATCTTTCATTACCATGTCAACAGGCATGACTGACTGTTCAGAATCAGCCAGCACCAGATCCTCCTTTACCACCTCATCAGGCAAGACTGACTGTTTAGGACTGGGCAGCACCAGATCTTCCATTACCACCTCACCTTGCATGACTGATGTATTACAATCAGGCAGCACTGGATCTCCCATTAATACCTCACCAGGCATGACTGACTGCTTAGAATCAGGCAGCTACAAATCTTCCATTATCACCTCACCATGCATTATTTACTGCTCAGAATCAGGCAGGACCAGCAATCATTCTTCCATATTCATTTCTGTTGCATTTGACAGAAGCAACCCTTGAAAATCTTTACTTGATTTATTTTGAGTCATAAAATTAACTTTCTGAGCATTGTACTAGGACACAGCAGACACATAAACCTCCAGCTTAATCTATACAAGACTGCACCTACCAATTGCCGCAGAGTGACCAGTGAGCATGCCTTCTTACTATAGCACCACCACCAGAAGCCCCATTACGTGAGCTTTTGAAATATGTTACTGCAGCAAGTGAAAACTAACAAAGGGAAAGAGGAAAGTGAACACCTTTGAAATAGGTAATATACTACCATCACACTCTCTTGAAGAAGAATGGCAATTTGTTTTACTTTATTTTATTTTTCAAAATAAGTGAAAGGAAGCACTAGGGCCCTATTTTCATCCATGCACTTGTCAATAGAAAAGATAGCCTGTACTTAATAAGTGCACTTCAATATTATGCTTATTTTAGGACAATACTAATACATAAAATATTTATCTTAATGTTTTATACTCAACTGTATCACTGAATAGCACATACTATTGTAACAAAGTTTTTACAGAACTTGCTGCTACTGAATCTGATAACTCATTTGTGAAAGGTCTTAACTCTGTAGATAAACATGCTGACTCAGAATTGCAAGATGTTTTTGAACTGGGTTAGATTAATAAAAGTTTTTATACATTCTTCTGATATTCTTTCTAATCAAGCAGATTCTAAAAATCACTGAACATGTATATCTATCTGCCTCCCTCATTCAGGCCACCGTGATCTCCAGATCTTTCCACGCAGACTAACTAAGTCACTCTGTTGTTGTCTGCTTTACAGTGTGTAATGCTATAACTAAGCACACAGGAGTGCAATACGTAGTACAAACTAATTTTTGAAGCTGGTTCTTTTTTTCTAGATATTCAGGGCTTTGCCTTTTCTCTCCGCTGATCTTTC
Source organism: Protopterus annectens (assembly GCF_019279795.1). Classification (NCBI taxonomy): domain Eukaryota; kingdom Metazoa; phylum Chordata; order Ceratodontiformes; family Protopteridae; genus Protopterus; species Protopterus annectens. The sequence continues at coordinate 985,824,461 of NC_056730.1, forward strand.
TCAGAGGAGAGAAATTGCAGCTTTGCATTATCTTGCAGATACAAGATTTTTATAAAATACAAACTTCAGTTTGATCCCACTAAGCAATACTCAAAGCCGAAAATGTATGCACATTCCTATGACTGTATGACCAGG
>NC_056730.1:985829595-985954595 GCF_019279795.1 Protopterus annectens
CCACTGTTGTACTACAGAAGAGAACTGCTTAAATAAAATGTTGGTAATTTCCACCTGGTTGAGTTTGGCCCAGTAGGCTTGAATGTGTATAAAAACGAGTGTTGAACACTCATACAGTGTGCCAAAACAGGGTAGTTCAAGGATGCACAAAATGTTTAGCAATCTGACTTTTGCTGCTTTCCAACAGTTAATCAATGAATACCATATCCATAGAGAGCCAAACAAAACCAGAACTGGACACATCTTTGGGCCATCAGCCAAAAACATGCTTGCAGTGATGTTCTTGCTCACCTCTGCATTACGTCTCGGCTCACTGAGGGGTGTGCCACTGCTCCACAAAGGGCTGTGCACTGTAATCTTCAGACTGTGTGTAAAGCAAACTAAATGGACAGGCAAAAAAAACAGTTCTGCATCTGTACTTCTATATGAAAAACAAAATGGGTATAATGTTTGAGCAGAATAAAACAGTCCCAGTGTTGCGGTATGAAATTAGTTAAATTTTTTTTTTTTTAACATATAGTTATGTCTCCTTTTACGACTATTTCACATAATACATGAGGTGTGCTCCAATATGCCAGTCAGATCATGTGAATAAAAAAGTAGCTTCAGATTACCTGACCTCATACTTGCACCGTTTTTAGATGCTGTACAGAATTAATGTGGAAAAAGTATTTTCAAGGCCATTCAAAAGTGGCACCAAAAATTTCAGACGGGGGGATTTGAATCAGGTTTAAGCAAAGCGCTTTCAGTGTGCTGCTTAACATCTTTTTTCTATTGTTCCTGACCTCATATGATCATAGCAATTAAAGCACACATCTTTAATGCCCCTTTTCAAATATCAACTCAAAAGCCACAATGTGCTCAAAATGTTCAGCCACCAAACCCACTGCCAGCTCTGACAAATTGCACAGTATGGAACAAAGTGCCCAGCATACGCAAGTTAATAGTTCCAGAGAAAAATCTAAGAATACTCACCCCCATGCGATATACGGCTTAGCAATCCCAAGCATGTTGATTGAAGCTTTGTTAAGTTTAACAAATGTGCCATTGAAGATCTGACGGAGACGGAGAAGCTGCAACACCTTTTGGACCTTGGGACTGACACCATTAATCCTCTTAAAGCTGGCTTGTATGGCTTTAAATAGCCTTGTAAGTACTTTCAGCTAGCTGTTACATTTGTTTCTAGTACATATTCACTATTGACCGACTTCTTCTTCTTTCGGCTTTTCCCGGTTAGGGTTCGCCACAGTGGATCACCTTGTCCACTCATGATTGGCAGTGGAGTTTTATGGTGTCGGTTGCCAGCCTGGTGCCCAACCTTCCACAGAATGGCACACACATGCATGCACTCATGCCTAGGGAAAATTTAGTGTCCAATCCACCTACAGCATATCTTTGGGATGTGGGAGGAAACCGGAGCACCCGGAGGAAACCCACGCGACCACATGGAGGACATGTAGACTCCACACAGAAGACACCCCAGCTCACTATTGACCGACTAAAGTGTGTTTTTACATTAAGACGACTTGGACTGCAATTCTTGTGGCAGTAGAAAAGTAGCATGAGCTGTCTGAGTTAAGCTATACACAGGTAAGATTAAATAAGAATTACTTGTAACTAATTGATTGATTTATTTCTGACATCTTTTCACTTTTCAGTAATTAAAATGTGTTTAACATTAGGAAGAATGGGACTGCAATAATAGCAGCGTAGAAAGGTAGCCTGGTCTGTCTGAGTTAGAAAACAGGCAGGGAGGCATAAAGAGAATTACTTGTTGTAGCTAGTTATTTGATTTGTTTCTGACTGTAATCTATAACCCACAAAGGCTTTGTGTGAAGTTAAGCTTATGGGAGCTAGTTAGCACATTGAACAACACTAATGCAGGATCAGGGCACTATCTAACATCTAGCCTTAACAAAAGACACCACTCAGGTGACCTGTAAAACTAAATCCCTAAACCATAATAACCCAACCCTAATACAAGTCCTGCCAACATGGATATGCAATTTACTAATGTCTTTGCGGCCATATTGGTAGATATGGGCATCTTGAGACAATGTAGCATTTGTCTCATGTACTCAAACAACCTTTTAAATCTTAGAGGAGCTAGAACAATATGCAAGAGATGAACATACATAACCTCCTTGCAGGGAAAAATCTCACTTGCAAACAAGGTTGACACGAATACACAAAGAAAACTACATCCTTCACACATACCACTCACCACACCCACAGACCTTCTTACTCTGAGACACTTAAACTTTCCCAAATCTCAAAGACCTCCTAAGCCATCAAATGGCAATGCCTATCCTCAGCAATCACTAAAGGAAAAGTAAGAACTAACACCAAAAACAAAGGCCTACATTCAATTATTCCCCAAGAACAAAGCCCATAAGACAAGCAAAGACTTTACGTCGTACTCTTGCCATGGGGGATTCTGTTGTATGACACACAGATGCCCCTGTCACCAGGCTGGACAAGGAGAAGATAATGGTTAGTTGCCTATCTGGAGATAGGATTCACAATATCACACATGCACTCAAGTCACTACACCACAGGTACCAATGTAATTATATCACAATCCATGTGGGTGTAAATGACCTGTACCTCAATAATTATGAAAAAAAAATATTAGGGACCTCTCTGAATATGTGTCACAGAGAGATACATGCCTTGCATTGAGCAGCATTCTACCTTCACCAAGGATGATGCCACAATATAAACAGGAAATGATTGATTTTGATAATTGGCTTAGTTTCTGGTGTCACTCCATGGGAATTAGATATCTAGCAGCATGTGAGGACATAGTTAACAGACTGCATTGCTTTACTAAGGATGGTTTGCACCCCCTCCCAAGCTTTTAGATACTGACTAAAACTTTATCCACTCCCTTAGGACCATTTTAGGCAATGTCAAAATGACAAAACTACCAACATATCAAATAAAAAAAAAAAACAAAAAAACTAAAAGCAACCTTAAGGTGTTACTGCTCAATGCTAGGTGTCTAAACAATAATCTCCACACCCTACAAGCTGTCCTCACTCTGGAGAATGTGGATGTCTCTGCTGTTACCAACACTAGGTTTAAAGAAGCAGAATTGACTCAGCAGTTCAAGGTTACAGTGCCTTCCACACATTTTCACCAACAGCAGCACATACAGGATCTAAAGGTGGTGGTGTCTCGATGTACATTAGTAACAAATACAAGTCCATCTTGATTAAACAGGATGATGCCCTGGAGTTGTCTCCATAGACAATGTTCCTTACCATGTCTTGGGGAGCTACAGGTCAACATCTACGACCCATGAATCTCACAGCACTTACCTAGCCCTACTAGACGTGCTCACTATCCAACCAAATACAATATTCATGGGAGACTTTAACTACCCCTCTATAGACTGGGAAACATACACTGCCTCTAACTCAAGGGCACCGCATTTCCTGGACTTTATCAATCCAAACACCCTGGACCAGAATGTGTGCACTTCAACCAGGGGTGAAACATACTGGACTAAGTACTCAGCAATGTGGGAGAGTATTGCACCCCCCCCCTGTGTCATCTCCTTATTGGTGAGATCAGACCCCAAAGCTGTTTCCTTTGAAATAAAAATCAACCTTTAAAACCAAAGTAAATCTGTAAGCATTAGGAAGCATTCTAAAGCAAATTGCATCCTATTAAGTGACAGTTTCTCAACATCCACTACTCCCCAAACCCCAAGAACACAGCTTCCTATGCAGAATTATTACACACATGTAAATGGCTATATTAAGAGTGCCATACCTACCAGAAGTAAGCTCATATCTAACATCAAAAACAAACCGCACTGATGGAACAGGAGATATAGCAAAAGAAAAAAATCCTGGTCAAAATCAGAAAGAGCAACTCTCATAGAGACAAAAGCTCTCTGATTCAATTAAGCAAGAAACAAAGCATTCTAATAAAGTCCAACAAGGCCAGTTATGAGGTCAGGATAACCTCCCAAGTTAAGGACAATCACAAGGCCTTCTCAGCTACATCAGGAACCTTAAAAGTAACACTCAACAATGTGCAGAACTTGTCATAAACGGCACAATCTTCATTGTCCATGGTGACATAGAGAATCTACTGCTGATAAAGTTAGCTCTAGCTTCACCTCTCACTCCCACCACTATACCCTGTGAAATCCCTTCAAGCATATCCCCCCATCTGTCAACAGGGACACAAGTCCTGGTGGCTCTTGTTAAGAGCAAAATCATTGCTTCAATGGGCCACCGACAATATTCCTGGTTGCCTCCCAAATAGCTAAAACATAGTCTAGCAGGACCACATGAGGCAATCTTTAACTACAGCCTCAAAACAGGTGGCATGCCAGGTGAATGGTGGCTTGCAATGATCATCCCTCTTCATAAGGGCAGGCCATCAACAGACCCTGGGAATGACAGACACAACTGTCTGACAGGTCTGATATGCAAAGCCATTAAACACATTAGCATGGAAATTATTAAAAAAGACATTGGCAACATGCAGACACTAGTAGATCCTTTCCAGTTTGGCTTTGTTAAGAGATGGTCTTGCCTACTTAATCTGGTAGACTTCTTTGAGAGGGTCACCAAGGCTATGGATGAGGGGAAAATAGTGTATACTGCTTACCTTGACCTGGCCAAGGCATTCAATACAATACTTCAAACAGGTTTTACTGACAAACTCTCTGAACTAGGCATAAATCACTACATAACTCACTGGATTGCTGGATGGTTTAAAAATAGGACCCAAAAAGTCAGGATCTGTGAGACAACTTCCAGCAGTGTACTGGTCACCAGCAGTGTACTCTCAGGGCTGTGTTGGACCCTTTGCTGTTTGGCATCTACTTCTCAGAGATCAAGGCTAATGTCAAAGGCCTCTGACTCACCAAGTTAGCAGATGACTGTACATTGGGAGCCATCCTAGTTTCCCCCACAATACCAGCATCCTACAAGAGGGTGTAACACAAATAAATGACTGGTGCTAAAGCCACAGATTAAAACCCAGTGTGAAGAAATTCATTATAGTGCCTTTGGGAAATCATCTACCCAAACTAATTACTCCATCAATAAAACACTCTTAAGAGTTGACCTGGTAGTTAGGGATCTGGGAGCATATGTAGACAGTAATCTGGCCTTTGACCAACATGAAGCCAAGATAGTAAGAAAATCACAGAAGCAAGAGTATGGCAACCAGGTCCCAGGACGTTATAGCACCACTCTATTCAGCCCTTACCAGACCCATGAGTACAATGTCCCCTTTGACATCATGTTGCTAAAGTAGTTAGGAAAACCTTCTATATTGCCCACCTGATCATGAAGGGATTCACATCTAGATCAAGGGAGGTCATCGTCCCCCTGTACTCATCACTCATTAGACCTATGATTGAGTACAATGCCCCATTCGGAATGTATCTGACCCGACACCTGCAGCAGCTGGAAAGGCCCCAAAAGTTCCTCACCAAAAGGATAAAGGGTCTCAAAAATATGTCTTATGCTGCCCGACTGAAAGAACTCCAGCTCTATTCAGTCTCATACCGCTTGCTCAGAGGAGACCTGTGCCTGACATATAAGGCCATGTCAAACCCTGATTTGATGAATATGCTTCACCTCAAAAATCTAGATCCCTCAGAACCACAAGGGCGGAGACTTAAACCTTGACACGGTTATTAATAGAACGTGCTGGAGGGACAGATTCATCACCCAGAGACTCCCTATGCTGTGGAACAAAATCCCGGTACATGTGAGGCAGAGCACCTCGCTGGCCTTGTTCAAGAGGAATCTTGACCAATGGATGGGGGATCGCAGATATACCCCAGGGATTACTTCAGTGTCACTGCTTGACAGAGGCACAGCAAAATAATAGGCATAGTTTTATTCAAACTAAAGGGGTGGCGAAAGCCAAATAACTATGGGCTAGGCTTATAAATGCCCTTGGGCAGATAGCCTAGTACGAACCTATGAACCTATGAACCTATGGCATGTATCAAACCAGGCACTTGCAACAGTTAGAATGTCCTCAAAGGTTTCTTACCAGGAGAATCCAGGATATAAGTACCCTGCCTACACAAATTGCCTTAAGGCCCTGTCTCCGTACTCAGTCTCCTACAGGTTACTGAGAGGCGATCTATGCCTGGCATATAAGGCATCCTCATATCCAACTTTGATTGTTGCACATCTGTAAAATGAACAGCACTGGAAACACTAGAAATGAGGACCTGAACTTTGCCTATAACATATATAAAGCATACTGGAGAGACCAATGTTTTCAAATGATTCTCACATTAAGAAATAAGTTCCCCATCCATGTGAAGTAGAGTTCATTCCTGACCCTAGTCAAGTAAAACCTTGACCATTGGATGGAAAATCACAAATCCACCTCTGGTCTGGCCTACATGTATCTGATGCCCAGAGGTCAACAGTAAGTAAATTAATTCTCAACTAACATACCCACCCACCATAATGTTTAGCTACCTCCTTGCAAACATTTCACACCATATAGGCATCTAATTTACTCAAGGATAAAACTGGGTGGAGTTGCATGGATAGGCATGTAAAGACCTTGGTGGCCATTAGCCTAGTATTCCTTTCAATGATTTAGAGCTGTATATCAGTGTACATGAACATAATCTCAATTCAGTTATACTTTTTTGAATTTTCTGAACCTTTGTACTGACCTTTGCATTGAATTTTCTGTATTTTTACATTACAACTAATTGTTGTTTTGTGTGGTGTTTTACACCTAGGCTAAACCTGAAATAGGTCCATTTAAGATCAGTGCTCTAGCCTTGTAAACAAATTTGAATAAATAAATAATAATTATAACAAAATTAGCACTATACAGAATGGCTCACTGTCCATTCTCTTCAGTTTTACAGCCTCCTGACCTACATGAAAGAAGCTATTAACCTGCAATCAGAAAAAAATCCTCTTTCGCAATAAACTCCCATCTAATATAATAATATGCTTTAAACTGCCATGTTGTTGTCTTTCGGCTTTTTCCAGTTAGGGGTCACCACAGCGGAACTCCAGTCCGCTAATGATTGGCAGTAGATTTTCACAAACGCCAAGGTGCCACCTCGACGTTCAACCTTCAACTAAGCACACCCATTTATGCATGTCTTTCGAACGCCCACCCAACCGTGGGGAGGACATGCAGACTCCACACAGAAGGCACTCCTCGCACTCCAGCCGAGAATCGAACGGGAGAACCTCTTGCTGTGAGGAAACTGCCATACAAGATCATATTAACACTCTGATAGAAAATACAGACATGCTGAAGGAACCATGTGATAAAATGGTTCTTTCTGCAAAACGGAAACTCTGGGAATAGGAGTAAAGCAATCAGAACCCAATAAGTTCTGATATGAGTGGATACAATGATCCCCGTTTTCCCTACCACTGAAGTTATGTTGTCAGATCAGTAGTTTTTGCATTTCTATTGATTCCAAATTTGTGACTGAGAATCACAACTGACATCTTCTGGCCTTTAGATACCACAGCCTTAGCACATGCTTTATTAAAATTGGCATGTAAAAGTATTTCCAGTTTTGCCCCATGTTTTATCAGAATTCTAGGGTAAAGCCTAAATTACACTATTGTTTTGCCCACTTTTAGAATTTGTATTTCTTTTACAATATATAAAAATAGTATAATTGCTGAAACTGTCCTTAGCGCTTATATTGAATGAATACTGGCATACCTCTCAACTATACAGATTTTTGCAGAATGTCCAGATTTGTGCCCCCTGTTTTTGGCTTGTTTTGCATAAAATTGTGGTTTTCTGGCAAATTATTGGCAAATCATTGAGGATTAAAGTCAGAAAATAATGACAGACATTTGAGTTTCAGACTCCACACAATTCAGAAAATCCATGCTAATGCAAAACCTGTTATTCTATCAATTTTCTAAGTTTGTAAGAACACTATTTAAAAAGTGTCCCTATTTTTGGGCCTATGTCCCCCCTTTATTGTTGGCCTTGTCCAGATTTCTTGCTGCAAGAGGTTGAGAGGTATGTGAACCTATCTCTTCCTTTTGTTTTTTCCAAACCTGTTTTTATTAATTTGTATGGCTATTGTACATTACGCAGCAAATGGAATGATGTTTACATGTATGAGCCAGACAATACCATTCTTATCATTTCCAAAACAACACTCATATATGGCTTCAGGATTAGGTCCATATAACCACAATTAACTTCTAGCACTCCTGTCAATGAGGATTTCATTCTTTGGAGTGAAAAAAGGTTAGTAGGAGTATGATACAAGTCAGTAAAGAACCTTGTCCAGTGACTATCATTAAAGATGGTAGCTATACTTCCACTAGTAAAAAGACTTTTGAGTGCTACCAAGACTTTTTTTAATTCTGTAGCTGTTGCATTTGGTGAAAGCTTGCGTGCATATTTCCGTATTTTATGGTGTAGTCTTTAATCTTTTAAGACATTCAAAACAAACCCTTCATATACAGTGGATATAAAAATGTACACACCCCTGTTAAAATGCCAGGGTTTCGTGATATAAAATAATGAGACCACAATAAATCACTTCAAAACTTTTCCCACCTTTAATGTGACCTATAACCTGTACAATTCAATTGAAAAACAAATCTTGTTAGGGGAAAAATATAAAAAATAAAAAACATACAATAAGCTGATTGCATACGTGTGCACACCATTAAACTAATACTTTGCTGAAGCACCTTTTAATGTAATTACAGCATTCAGTCTTTTTGGGTATGAGTCTATCAGCATGGCACATCTTGACTTGGCAATATTTGCCCACTCTTCCTTGCAAAAGTGCTCCAAATCTGTCAGACAAAAATTAGTATAGAAAATGGTGAGCTGAAAAACATAAAATATGCACAAAATCTTATGTGCTTTACCCCCACATCCCCCTAAATTATACATGCCAGCTCTACTGTCTCACTGCAATGTAAAAAGTGCAAAAGTCCTGCAAAAGCACTCCACCAGTTTGTACAGTACAGCATATTGCATATACTACAATATTACATTTTTGAGCTAATGCCACTTGACCACCATTGTAGTGCTTACCTGTAACTATGCTGGCATAGCAGTTATTTTGTTTCACCCTACAAATTATTATTATAATGCATGCTGTAGGTCTTATCATTTAAATTCCACCTGACACTTGGGATTGCGTCATCCACATTTGTACCAATATTTGTTTACTACCTTGAGCCTTTTTTTTCAGAATAGTGATTGCCTCACCATGACAGAAAGCTAAAATAAACGGTTACAGAAAATGAGTGAGTGGATGGAGGGATAGATTGGTAGATGGATGGATATTAAAAACTGATTGACTGATGATCCTGTCACATTTCATGCAGGTTTGTTAACTGTTAGAAAAATATGTATTTGAACATGTATAAAGTGCTAGTTTAAAAGCAAATAGTATATAATGCATTTTATTCTATTTACAATATGGCAATAAGAATGATTTTACATGTAATTGCTTGAAGCTTTGGAGCTGCAGTGTATTTGAACTCTGACCCTGGCAGTAGCCAGCTCAGCAAGCTTATGTTTTTCACTAATGATTATCTGCTGGGTCAGGAAAATTAAATGTATAAAGCATTGAATATTCTTATTCCTTCCTCTGAGATAATTGACCTTGTGAATGTATCAGAGATAAGACACAGCTGCTAAAGTAAAAGTTGCAAGAAGAACAAAGAAGTATATTACAAGAGTGAACCGACTATTGTATTCAAGCTAGCCTGAGACCTTGGAAGAGTAACATTTACAGAAAGACATTATAACGAACCAGGTGCTTTGCAAGGCTGTATTATTCCCATGGGAAAACTTTTAAAATGTATAACATCAGCTTTTTCTTATGAATAGAATATTGTAGACCATAGTGATGTAGGTGCCCTGTGACTAACCACGGCAGTAAGGTGGGCACAGCCTGAATGTAAGACTATATAAAATTGTGTATTTCCTGCATCATGTCAGACAAAACTCTGTACTTGTATGGTTTTTTGCCTCCTGGTGTACACTAGTAAACTTTTGCATCTGAGCCTCCTGTGTTGTTATCATTTGTTTTTATTTAACAGTTTGGTCCTTCGGACCAGAATTCCCTTGGTAAGCTGCAGATCAGAGTGTATCGGTGGTCGAATACTGCGCAGGAGAAGTTACCAAAACAGTTCTTCTTGAAACACAAAGACCTCCGACTGAATTGTCGTCTTGAGAGGCTGGCCACTTTCTGATCTGCGTCAAGAGCGGTCTCGAACTGGTCGACCCAGGAGGCTCAGGTAGGAAAATATTTGCCTTTTTTCTGTTTTAGATCAGGGACTAGGTTACAGTAAATGTCATTGTCAGAGATTTGTTATACAGATCAGGGACAAAAGGAAATTACTGTATATTTTGTCAGAGATCAGGGAAACAGAATAAGGTAGGCAGTTATTCTAGATAAACTGTGTAAGGAACTGAAATACCACGTGGTGAACAGGGTTACGTAACATTTTTTTAGAATGGGAAATCAGTGCACTAAAAAATCGCGAGATCCGCCCCTAACTGATGACGCAAAATATATGCAATTACAACGGACTGATAATGTAAGGTATTATACAAAATGGGTTAATAAATACGGATTTGATGGTAAATTAAACAAGATTTCATTAGTTAAACTTTTAAAACAGCTTAAATCTGACGCAGAAGGTCAGGCAAAAAAACAACAGCGATTAGGCATTTCTCAAGCACAAGCACATAGGTGGATTGAGGAAGTAAACCGAAGGGAACAGAAAACTAAAAATGCAAAAACATTATTTTTAGACAAAGAGGATAATAATACAGTAATAGCGACGGCCCCTCCCCCTCCCCCCCCTCCAATGCCTTTTTCAGGATATGAAGCAGGAGGACAAGCTGGTCCACCTCCACGTTATCCTGAAGTTACAAGAGTACTAAAACCATTTGTTAGAGATCCTATTGAAACTAGGTCCCGGACGCGTAAAACACTTGGGGACACAGACTTATATCAAATAGGGAGAAGCACACTAGAAGAGAGTGAGGAAGAAATCTGTCCACTGATTGAGGTACCAAATCCTTAGGCAGGACAGGAAGGGCAGGACCCAACTCTTCTAGTATATAGACCATGGACACCGGAAGATATTCAGAAAGCTACAGAGGGAATCCCTCATCCAAAAGTTAATTACACAAAGTTTTTACAAGGTATGAGACTAAGTTACCACTTGAATGGGGAAGAAGTAGAAAAGGTAGTTAGACAGATTGTGGGTCCAGACTGGCACATGATTTGTGGCACCTAGAATCCTCGTAATGCAGAGCTTAAACCACTCCCACATAGTGACGCAGAATTAGACAACAGAGTCAAAGGTCTTACAGACCGAATTTCTGAAAAATGGAAACCTAGAGCAGATTGGACTTGCATTAATCAATGCATACAGCAAGAGAATGAAACTGTAGATGGGTACTATGGTAGATTATTGGAATGTTTCAATAACCATAGTGGTATGGCTATTCCTGAAAATCAGACACATGATACCTCATATGAACAGCAACTGAAAAATGCGTTTTTAAAAGGTTGCATTGCACCTATCAGTAGCTTTATTACAAAGCATATGATAGATCATCGAACAAGTAGGCTACAAGCCTTACTTGAATATGCCAGACATGCTGAAAGACACTTTAATAGTAAAAAGAAAAAGAAGACACAGATCTTCACAGCTGAAGACGGAGCAGAGGTCTTTGTAGTACAGTCAGGTAAAAAGGGTAAGAAAAATACCCAGGGAAATAGACAATCTGACAAAAGGTCAGAAGATTTTGAAGAGAGAAAAAAGAAAGGTGAGTGCTTTAAGTGCGGCAAGAAAGGACATTTAGCAAGGGATTGCAGGCTAAATAAAAAGGTGACTACAGAAAATAAAGGTGATGAGGACTGACTATATGATAGTGATGAACATCAGAAATCATCAGGGAAGGAAAACAAACAAAGGGCAAATGTAAATGTAGTGGAAGGAACAGAGGAAGTGCAAGCAGATGTAGAGGATGAAGAAAGTGAAATTTTAGATTTGGCATTACTGAGCTTGGAGCTCTATCTGGCAGACACAAAACCGGAAGTTACACTTCTGGTAGAAGGAAGAGAAGTTAAATTCCTGTGTGACTCAGCAGCGTCACGGACTTTGATACACCCTTCAAAGTTACCAGAATATTCTGAATCACCTGACTATATATTAGTGAAAGCAGCAAATGGACAGCTATATAGGGAGCCACTCTCCCATGATATAGCAATAACTGACCCTGTTTCAGGCATGACTCAGAAAAGTAAAATTGTAGTTTCTGCAAAATGTCCAGTAAACTTACTGGGAAGAGATCTTATGCAGATATTTGGCATAGCGGTAGTCCCCACTATGCAGGGTATGGAAGCACAAAGACAAATGGATACTTTTGTGGTGCGACCGGAGGGTGAAACCTTTTACTGGTACAGCCAGGACCTAGTTACGACTGGTCCAGGGCAGTAACCGAGAACTGATGAATGTAGCCATCAGTAAGGCCCCTCCCTTGACACTGACCAACAGCATTTGTTACATTGTACTCTATACTACTGTAGCATGCCAGGACCTGATAAAGAATATGAGCAAGAATTGTTCAAAAATCCTGCTAACAGATTAGTATTACGAACCTTGTATTGGGATACTGAAGGAAACAGTGTGGTAAGCTGTTCACTACCTCAGGAATTCATGACACTGTACAAATCTAATAGACTACCACATGTCAGCTTGACAAAGAATAAGGATGTGAGATGGGCAGACTTAGGAGAAAAAGTAACAAGATGGGAAAAACAAACTGATTTAGAATTATCAGAACAGGGAATACAAAAACAGAAATTGAATTGGCTAACACAAACACATCCAGCTGTACACTTACAAACTAGTGAAGACAGCTGATTAGCATTCTTATTAGAAGAAGAAGAAAAAGCCATGTGTGATATACCAGATATTCTTTGGTCAACAGGTAAATCAGATGTAGGACTTATTCAAACAGCAGGACCAGTAACTATTACACCAAAATCAGCATTTAGACCACAAAAAAGACAATACCCCTTGAGAAAAGATGCAGAGCAAGGAATCAAGCCTATAATAGCAGCATTACTCAAGGAAGGAGTACTGGTAGAATCTCTTGATTCACCATGTAACACCCCTCTATTTCCTGTTAAAAAAGCAAACGGGGAATGGCGGATGGTACAGGATTTACAAGCTGTAAACAATGCAATAATACCCAGAGCACCAATGGTGCCAGACCCACACACTTTGTTGAATGATTTAAAACCACAACAAAAATATTTTACTGTGGTAGATATAAGCAATGCTTTCTTTTCAATACCTATACATCCTGATAGCCAGTATTGGTTTGCATTTACATTTCAGGGTAAAAGATATACCTATACTCGGCTACCGCAGGGATATTGTGAAAGTTCAACGATATTTGCACAAGAAATGGCAAGCAACCTCGCAGGGTTTACTCCACCAGGAGGTAGTCAGATTCTACTTTATGTAGATGACATCTTGCTAGCAGCCCCTACCCAGCATCAATGCAGGGAAGATACGATAGCATTATTGAAATTTTTAGCAGCACAAGGATCCAAAGTAAACAAAAATAAGTTACAACTTTGGAGAAAACAGGTTAGATGCATAGGATATGTAATATCCAATGAAGGTAGAATATTAGACGAAGACAGAAAAACAGCGATTTTACAGGCACCCAAACCAGCAACCAAGGAGGAAATGATGTCCTTCTTGGGAACGACTACTTTTTGTCGAAGCTGGATATCAAACTATGCTTTAGAATCTGCTCCACTGGCTGATTTAATATATAAAACACCAATGGCAGCACAAGATGTATTACAATGGACACCTGAAGCAGAAGCAGCTTTCTGCAGACTAAAACAATTGATAGCTTCATCACTAGTTTTAGGACTTCCAAATTACCACAAAAGATTTTTTCAGACCGTAGATTGTAAGCAGGGATACATGACGTCAGTTTTGACGCAACAGCATGGGGATAAGCAACGCCCCATAGCTTACTATTCATCACAGTTAGATCCAGTGGCACGATCATTGCCTCACTGTGTGCAAGCAGTAGTCGCAGCTGCAATGGCAGTACAGGCTTCGGCCTCAGTGGTGTTGTTCCACCCTCTCACACTGAGAGTGCCTCATGCAGTCGCGATAATTTTACTGCAAGAGAAAATAGCATATCTATCTCCTGCTAGACATCTTTCATGTATGACCATACTGCTGAGCCAACCTCATATGGTAATTGAACATTGTACAACATTAAATCCATCAACGTTACTTCCAACTCCTGTGGATGGCACACCACACAGTTGCCTGCAGGAAATTGAGCAAATAACTTTTCCCAGACAAGACCTTACTGATATGCCCTTGGATGATGCCGAGGTGACATTTTACATGGACGGTTCATGCAGAAAGGGTCCTACAGGGAAAAATCTAGTAGGGTATGCAGTAGTCACAGATACAGAGATTTTAGAAGCCCAACCCTTACAGCATAACCTGTTTGCTCAAGCAGCAGAACTGATTACCTTAACACAGGCTTGTACTCTAGCGAAAGATAAATGTGTGAACATATATACTGACAGTCAGTATGCTTTCTCTACAGTGCATGTTTTCGCACAGCAATGGAAAAATAGGGGAATGATAACATCTACTGGCAAACCGATTAATCATGCGCAACTTATTTTGAACTTGTTAGATTCCATGCAGTTACCTACTAAAGTAGCTATTTGTAAATGTTTAGCTCATACAAAACAACAGGATGCAATTTCAAAAGGAAATGCAAAAGCTGATGCAGCTGCAAAGCAAGCAGCCTCAGACTCAGAAATTTTACTTTTAACCGAGGAATTACAACCCTCTGAGATTTTAGATTTAGAAATGTTAAAAACAATGCAGACATTAACTACAAAAGCTGAGAAACAAAAATGGGAGAAACGAGGTGCAATCCTCGAAAATGGACTGTATATCTCCAAAGAGAAAAAAACAATATTGCCGTCTAATTTATTTAGATATGCAGCTTTGTTGAGCCATGAGCAGTGCCATGTCTCAACAGGGGGGATGGTACAGTTAGTAAATCGAATATTCCAAACATGGATTCATAAACTTCACACAGAAATTTTGTGCAGCATGCCATGTCTGTAATAAACATCATGCACAAGGAGCATTCAAACCCAAGCAAGGGAGTTTTCCTATACCACCATATCCGTTCCATACTATCTGTATGGATTTTATAGAACTGAACAAATGTGAAGGGAAAAAATACTGTTTAGTAATTATAGACATGTTTTCCAAATGGGTAGAAGCTTTTCCAACTAAAAATCCGGATGCAGCAACAGTGGCAAAGGCCCTAATAAAAGAAATAATTCCTAGATTTGGCATACCGGAAAGAATCTATAGTGACAATGGGACACATTTTGTGAATCAGACGATTCAACAACTTGGGAGATTCTTTGGGATCTCCTTGAAAAATCATTGTGCTTACCACCCACAGTCTGCAGGACTGGTGGAAAGGTACAATGGAATTTTAAAAAACAAATTGAGGAAGTTAGTAGATGATACACAGAAGAATTGGATTTGCTGTTTGCCTTTGGCACTGCTGAGCATGAGAACAGTTCCAAATGTAAAGGGTTTGACCCCCTTTGAAGTGATATTTGGAAGGGCATATTATGTGCCACAGTGGAAAGCTCTCATGCCTGCAGAATTAGAGGCTGACAGCTCATTAGCTAGTTATATGAGGAAACTGTTAACTAATAAAACTGTTTTGCAGTTGAACTCTTTTTCAGATAAAAGACAGACCAGACCATTGGAAGCAGTGCTGACCCCAGGGTCCTGGGTTTGGTTGAAGGTCACGAAGAGGAAGAATTGGGCGAGTCCAAAGTGGGAAGGACCGTACCAGGTACTGTTGGCGACGCCTACTGCAGTCAAAGTTGCTGAAAGGTCGCGTCTTGGGTCCACCTGACGCACTGTAAACCGGTAAAGAATTTTCAGCTTGATAAACATTTTGTGACTGACACACAACAAAGGCAGGATGGCCAAGAGCAAAATGAGTAAAAATACAGATCAACCCCGAAGATATTGTTTAATCATCTTGCTAACTATGCATTTATTGACTATGATTGTGATGACTTTCCTTTTGTTGTGGTTCTTCCTACATATAACCACACAAGTGAAAGTGGAGAAACGTGATGAACTGTCTATAGACTGGCATCCAAACTTTAACACATACCTAGCTATGAAGCGTGTATATGTAGAGACTATGAACATTTCAAATTGCTGGGTTTGTACTGCCATACCAACAGCATATGGAGGACTGTTGATGTCCGCTGTCCCCTTGGGGATAAATGAGACTTGGGAAAATTTGCTTTTTGATACAGGTTCTGTAAGATCACAGGACAAAATTGCATTGTATTGGCCTATTACACAGAGGGGAATTGTATGTTTCTATAAGAATGATACACTCCAAGTGGGTTGGAGTAACTGTAACATAACTGTATCTTATAAATGCTATATTAAAACTAAAGATAAAAGCACTATTTGTAACGCAAATTATGATTCATATTTGAGCTTAATGAAAACAACATTAAGTGAAGTGCAGAAAAATCCTGTCTTGCATAAACAATTGTCTGTTATAGACAAGAAAATGTTTCATTCAGAACTAACCCGCATCAGTACCAAAGTAGAAAACTGTTATTTTATTTGTGGGAAAAAAGCATACAAATGGTTACCTGAGAATTGGTCCGGCAGTTGTTTTTTGGGTTATCTGGTTCCAGCTATAAGGCATACTGCAGAATTACCTCTAGGTAAGATACGAAATGTAAGAGATGTAGCCCGAAAACCTGAAGATCCTATCGGAAAACCTGTAAATCCAATGGGAAAAATCGAAGCTGGTTGGAAGAACCATCATTCCGTGAAAGATAAAGAAAAATTGACTCATATGGACTTGAGTGACAGTGTCATATCCTGGGCTGGGATATTTCCAGCATATGGAGCAGTCAAATCGATCTGGGAGTTGAGAAAACTGTCGAAGCTTCTCGAAGTAATGAGTAACGCAACTTTTTCTGCTCTCGGACTAGTGACTGACGAACTGAATGCAATGAGAACTGTTGTGCTACAAAATCGAATGGCTCTTGACTTCACCCTAGCGGCGAGAGGTGGTACTTGTGCGCTTATCAAAGAAGAATGCTGTGCGTACATACCAGACAATCGACACGAAATTAATGATCACCTAGAGGTAATACAGCAGGTATCGGCCATGACTGAACCAGGCCCAAACCCACTGACAAACTTTTTCCAGAGTCTGTTTGGTGGGTGGAGTTCTATCCTAATGAATATTTTGATTGCTATTTGTGTTGGTCTGCTCCTATTAGGAGCATGTGTCTGTTGTGGGATCCCCTGTATGAAAAGATTAGTCAAAAGATTTTGTTGATATATCTGTAACTGAAACTTTGTACCAAGACATTGAATTGGAACTATTGATTCCAGACGAAACTTGTTCCGAAATATAAACTAAATGACTTGCCTAGTTAAAAGTCCTTAAAGGAGAAGGCTAGGAGATGATATAACATTGTTTATGTTTCTGAATAGAATAAAAAGTATTAAAAGGGAGGAAAATGTTAGAAAAATATGTATTTGAACATGTATAAAGTGCTAGTTTAAAAGCAAATAGTATATAATGCATTTTATTCTATTTACAATATGGCAATAAGAATGATTTTACATGTAATTACTTGAAGCTTTGGAGCTGCAGTGTATTTGAACTCTGACCCTGGCAGTAGTCAGCTCAGCAAGCTTATGTTTTTCACTAATGATTATCTGTTGGGTCAGGAAAATTAAATGTATAAAGCATTGAATATTCTTATTCCTTCCTCTGAGATAATTGACCTTGTGAATGTATCAGAGATAAGACACAGCTGCTAAAGTAAAAGTTGCAAGAAGAACAAAGAAGTATATTACAAGAGTGAACCGACTATTGTATTCAAGCTAGCCTGAGACCTTGGAAGAGTAACATTTACAGAAAGACATTATAACGAACCAGGTGCTTTGCAAGGCTGTATTATTCTCATGGGAAAACTTTTAAAATGTATAACATCAGCTTTTTCTTATGAATAGAATATTGTAGACCATAGTGATGTAGGTGCCCTGTGACTAACCACGTCAGTAAGGTGGGCACAGCCTGAATGTAAGACTATATAAAATTGTATATTTCCTGCATCATGTCAGACAAAACTCTGTACTTGTATGTTTTTTTGCCTCCTGGTGTACACTAGTAAACTTTTGCATCTGAGCCTCCTGTGTTGTTATCATTTGTTTTTATTTAACATTAACATAAATATCTTCCCAGCTGCAACTTTCTACTATAATGTGTGTTCCATTCCACATGCCTCCATACTGACACCCTTGCTGCTATTTACCTGTCTTGAAATCTCCTTCATATACAACTCACTCTCTTTCATTTTCTTTTAAACTTTCTGAGTCATATTTATCTTTTTCTGCTTAAAATCAAAATTAAAATCAACAATGCTTGACAAAACTATCCTGTGGTCAACTAATTGACCTTTTGTCCTTTGTTTAATACCCTGCAAATTTTTGTCTTCAAAGTAGCTAGTTGCTAACTGCCGTCACCTGCTCATCTTCACTTTATGCTCCTCTGACTTTTTACCTGTCTATTTTCTTTTGCAGGTTGAGATAAACAAAATCCTCCCTTAACTTCAAGCCAGCAAGACCAAGTGTTTGCCTGGTGGCATAGCACTCTTGACCACCAGACCACCAGTAGCTTCCTTCTGAATGGTACTGTGACCACCTGCAGCCCGAGAATAGAGCCAGCTCCCCTGTGTTGTAGTTCCTAGGTAGTGTGGCCATTCCTTTTAATAAGTATATCCAATACTCAATTTGTGAAATGTTTAGATCTAAGAATATAATTGTGTCTTCACAAGGAAAACAGGAACCTTACATTCAGTTCTGTCTTGGGTATAACTCCTTAGAGTTCTTATCTTCTTTTCTTTAGAACCAGTGACAGTTTTTTATTGTAATTTTCTGACCAGTTTCACTTACCTTGCTGACTGTATTTGTTTGGGACTGCCATGTGCATATTTACACTGCCTAGCATCTGCTACACTCTGATTAAGACTCTGAGCAAGGGTTTCCCTCCTCCGGTACAATAGTTGCCTTGTCCATTTATATGCAGATGCATCCTGGCTACTTTTTCACATATTGTTATTAACTGACACTGTAAAACAGTAAATGACATGGTCAGATGGATTAGTACATACTCTTAGGCATCTAATAATGTATGTTTTGCATCTTACTTTATGTGCTCACACATTTCTGTTTCCACTGTCCTACAGTGCTCCATGTACCTCATCAGAATTAATATTTATTCATTTGCATCTTCATTTGTATGCCATACAAAATGTTTATTAAAATGTAATATATCTTTGTCCAATTTTCCTGGTAATGCCACCATACCCCCCACATCAACAATATTCAGTGTTAACCAAAAGTTGGTAGTACCTAATGTCCAAGCTAACTTGGTCTATAGGATGTTAAATTGGAACCCCCCTCCAGAGGTGTGGAATATATATATATATATATATATATATATATATATATATATATATATATATATATATATATATATATATATATATATATATATTCCAGTACATTAAATGTTCCTGTCTTGGTGGCCATCCTGTTTCCTAAACACCAGTCCAAAATCTTATTATGGTCAGCTAAAGTTTAGTCTGACCAAAGTGTATACTATTATTGGTAGTTATATTTTATCTTGGTAAAAAATGGAATTTAAGTGTAATCAAAATATTATTATGATATGGCAGTAATACAGGGTAATCAGTGTCATTTATTGCATTTGTATAGTAAGAATGTAGAGAAAAAAGAGTTAGACAACCATTAAATGGAGACATCTTGGAATTCATTCAAAGGCTGTTGATTTTGGTTATGAGACTACATTTTAAAGCAGACATTATTATGATACCCATTGGTAGCAGTATGAATATAGGGTGCAAGTTTTATTCAGGCCCCTATAATGGATATGAGGTGAGGAAAATACCAAAATGCTTTAAATTTAGAGTAAAATAGAATGAGAGGGTCCTTTAAAATACATAGAAGTATCCTGAATGATGATCCAGGTATCAGAAGAGGAAACAGGATACCATCGATGTAAATAATATAATTCCTCCCTTTCCTGACTCCTTTGTACCTTGACACTTTAAGGGCATCAGCTGGTGATTGAATAAGATGGATCATAGTGTAATATTCAAAGACACTGATTTACAGGTTCTGAAAAACAAATCCATTTTCATTAGACAAAATCTGAGAATTATAGCAGTAATGTTAAGAATAATTTTCATTCTTTAGCATAACTTACATCATAATTTTCTAGTACATCCTACCTGTACTTTGAGATGAGAACACCGCTCACCAGTAGATGCCTGTGGGATACATTTTAGTCTTGAGAATTTTTAATTGCATTGGTGAGAGAAATGCGGCAGACAGACTGGTAAAGAGGAACTTTATATGGTTTTAAGGTATGAATGATAATGGAAGAAGAAAGTAAATATTCTAGTCCTTTCTCTAGCATGTGTTAAATCAGAGTCTTTGTACAGAACGTTAAAATAAGTAAGCTGAAAGTATTATAAAGAGTAAATATAAGAAAAATTACAAGATGTGATAAATCAGTGCTTCAGCATAAAATGCCATATTCTATGAAAATTCCATATTTTTATAATACTTAATCCAAATTTGAGATTTACTGATATTTTTCTTGGACTGGTACTGTGACCTCCAGTGGATAGACATTAGATCCAGCTCACCCATTTGATAGTTCTTAGGTAGTGTGGCCACTCTTTTTAATTGGCCTAGTGAAAAAAAACAATTGGCTTGTGACATTTTTAGCTCTAACACAAACAACTACCTTGTTTCCATGGGAAACTGGAAATTTCACACAGTTCGCTTGTGTCTACAGTCTTCGGAGCTTCTTAGGTATAACTCCTTAACTTTCATGGCTCCTAGGCCCTTGCCTCTTTTTCCTCATTATTGTATTTGATGGAACTTGACTAACTATTCATTCACAAGTAACCTCATTGATATTTATGTGTAAAAATGTTGCAGCCACAAGATAAAGACTGTTATCTGAGTGCTTTTTTTGGTTTATGGCCCAAGCTGTACCTGAAGACCAGTGTACCTACTCAGGTAACAAATGTAAAATAAAGTACTACTGGTAAATGTTTAAGTGCTGTAGACTATCAGCACAACACTATGCCACACCAAGCATGAAATAGTGTGATAATGATAACATTTCTTCTATGTTTACTACTGAAATTAGAACCACTGCATTCTATGAAGCAACAGCGACATCAAAAATTCACTATATTCTCACCAAGGGCGCATTATTCACCTAGCAGCAATGGATCCCACCTGCACATTGAGATGGGAGCATCAATCACCAGTACATGTTTGTGGGCTACATTTTAATCTGAGAATTTTCAGTTGCATTGGTGAGAGAAATGAGGCACACAGACTGGTAAAGATGAAGTTTATATGGTTTTAAGGTGTGAGTGATTATGGAAGAAGAAAGTTGATATTCTATCCTTTCTCTGGCACATGTGTAAAGACGTTTTAAATGCAGAAGACTGAAGTTCAAGGTAAGAAAAACAACTCAGCCTAAACCATGAGGCCGTTTTGACATATTTATGGCAAGGAGCCAATCAGAAATCGGAGTAGAGGGGGACCCTGGTATGAGGGTGAATTTAGAGAAGTTTTGCTATCTTAGAGCATATCTTATTTTGGAGTTTCTTTGCACATTGCTAAAGACCATTCATTGTCTTGTAGAACTTGATAAATATGTTCAATGTTTTGATGGAGTCAGTGGTTGTCTTTGAAATATGTTTACGTTCTTTGTGTACACGATGGAAATAGTACATGAAGCCATACACTTTTTAATTCAGTACTACAGCGCTCTATCAACAATATCATCACAAGACAAGTATAGAGCTCTAAACCTTACTGATGTCTTCTCTGCCACTATAGTTTATTTATTTATTTATTTATTGCATTTGATTACCGGGGTAGTCCACTGGGCCAGAAGAACCCATTTTCAGTGGAGGCCCAGGGAGAAAAGCTCCACATTTAACACATACAGACAAGAAATATGTTACAATGATACAGGATATGTAATACAACAGCAACAAATACAACAACATTATGATTGCATACACTAAATTATTGACAGAGGTAAAATTGGAGAGGAACATTATGATTATTTACAATAGATTAGTAACAGAAGGTGGATAGGAGACAAACAGTGATGACATAGCATATAGTCATGGATTGAAACTATGAAATAAAGGTAAATTAAATATTGAGTAAGATAAGTAGCAGAGAAGAAGGAAAAACTGTATGGTAATGTAGGTGTACTGCAGGCTCAGAGTGAGAGGAAAAATGAGTTGGGGTGGTTGAGAGAAAAGGAAATTTGAGTGGTTATAGCGAGAAGAGGAGAAAGATAGTGAGAGGGTCAAGTTATGTGGTTCTTAGCAGAGGTGCAAGTGCATAACCACTGTGAGGAGAGGTGAAGTTTAAGGGATTTTTTAAATGTAGAGGCATTAGACATGGCTCTGAGTGGAGGGGGGGGGGTCATTCCATAGTTTAGAAACAGTAACAGAGTAAAACATTTGACCAGCAGAGAGCTTAGGTTTGTCAATATTTAACAGCATTTTGTTCTCTGACCTGAGGTGACAATTAGGATGGTAGATAGTCAGTATACCAGTGAGGGATGGGCAGGCTGCTGGGAGCTAAATAAGTTTATGGGCAATAGTAAGTTGTAGGTATATTAGGTGATGAGAGAGTTCAAGCCAGTCTATTTGCTGCAGTGTGGTGCAGTGGTGGGTGGAGAATTTGGCATTTATAGCAAATTTGGCAATTCTATTGTAACATGAGTCGAGTTTGGTTTTTAGAGAAAACTGGATGTTGGTGAGGATGGGGCACCATATAAGAGAGTTGGAAGCAGAAATGATGAGGCAAGAGCCTTTCTTGTAGTGGAATTTAGAAAGTAGTTTTGCCTATAGAGGGCTCCTAGTTTTTGATGGGTTTTTTGATATTATTGTGGATATGAAAGTCAAAGGTAAGGTTGTCATCAATGATGACACCTAGCAGTTTTGTAGTGGGAACGACTTCAATGATGGTGTTATTTTGGGAATGGACAGAGTTCAGATCTACTGACTGGGCTACATTTACTTGGGGTAAATATTAATAGTTTGGTTTTATTAGGGTTAAGTGCAAGATGGTTCTGTGACATCCAGGATTTGGTTGAGGTGAAAGCTTCTTGGGTATGTTGTTGCAGTAGAGATGCAGATTTAGAAGAGCAGATAATAGTAGAATCATCTGAGCACTGAATTACAGAGCAGTGGGAGAGAGAGGTTTGGAAGTCATTGATGAATATACTGAAAAGAAGGGGACCAAGTATAGACCCCTGGGGTACCCCAGTAATGGTGTTGATAAAAGGGGAGAAGCATTGCTGCCAAATAGTAGAGTGTTTCCTATTGGTGAGATAGTCAATACACCATTGAAGTGTAGGTGAGAGAGATTCTCAGTTTAGATAGTTTGGTAAGCAGAAGGGGGTGGGAGACTGTGTCAAATGCTTTTGACAGATCAAGAAAGAGTGCAGAGATGAAAGATCCAGAGTCTTGAGCTCTATTAACTGGGTCCAGGAAGGAGATAAGGGCAGTATTAGTGCTATGTCCTGGTCTAAAACCATGCTGGGTGGGGGAAAGCAGTTGTTGTGTCATCAGGTGATCAAGGAGCTGAGTTTGAATGCACTTTTCGAGTATTTTTGAGATGGGTGAGAGTATGGCAATAGGCCGGAAATTTGAGATGTCAGAGTTGTTACCTCTTTTATGGAGTGGAAGGACATATGCTTTTTTTCCAGATATCTGGCATGCAAAATTCCTGAATGGATCTGTTGATAAGGATAATGATGGGGTATGTGATAGTGGAGGCTGATAGCTGTAAGAATTCAGAAGGTAGGTTGTCAGGGGCATTGGTGCAAGGTTTCAGTTTGTGAAGAAGTTTTTTATGGTTGAGGTAGGTATAGGGGAGAAAGAGAAAGTGGGTATTGAAGTAGATGAGGTTTGTGGTATAGTAGTGTAAGGTAGGTTAGTGTTTAAAGGTGGGAAGGTGGAAGTAAGTTTAGTAATAGTGCCTATGAAATAGGAGTTAAAGAGAGAGACTAACTCTGGAGAGGTTATTTCAGGGTTTGGGGATGGATTGTGATTAGTTCCTGGATGGAGTAGAGAGTTGACTGCTCCCCAGAATTTCTTGGGGTTGTGATTATGTTGGTTTTCTAGAGTCAGGAAGTATTCTTTTTTGTTTTTGGTTACTAATCGTTTGGCCTGGTTGCAAAGTTGTTTGTAAAGTGTAAGGTTGGAGGCAGTCTTGTTCTTTTTCCAGGTTTTCCAGGCTTTGTCCCTAGAGGACATAATTTGCTTAGTGGACTTAGTTAGCCATCTAGCATGGTTACTCTTGACTCTTTTTAGCCGTAGAGCGGCAAGAGTATTAAGGATCCTAAGAAATGCTGAGTTGAAAGTTTCTACAGCTTCATTAAGAGGAAGAGATTTTAATGGAGTCCAGTTAGTGTTGTGTAATATGTCATTAAAGGCGGTAGGAGAGAAGTGGGATAGATCTTGAGTGTATCTATATTAGTGTATGTTTGGCAGTGTTGAGGGCTTCCATATTGTGAATGCTGGTGAGTGGTCACTTATACTATCTGGGAGTTTACCGGAGGTAGGGACGTTTTTAGGGTCAGAGACTATGATCCAATCCAGAATTGAACCTTTGCTATTTCGTTTATCAGGCCTAGTAATATCAGAGATAAGCTGAGTATAGGTATGAAGATTGATGCCTATGGAGGGGTTACTACTGGAGATTTCTGACCAGTTAATGTTGACATCACCGAGGATGATTGTTTCATTTTTTATATTGTTTGAGGACCAGGCAAGGATATCTTCAAGAATTGGAATATTGTTGCCTGGGGGAATATATATGACTATAATGCAGAGGTTTTTTTGGTTGTTTAGTTTTAGGAGGGAAATTAGTAGCTCTGCAGTGGAGAAGGTAGGAATATGCTTGGAGTAAGGAATCACTGTGAAGGTGCTAGGATATAATAGGGCAATGCATCCTCCTTTTTACAGTGTCTATCTGTTCTTTGGCAGGAATCATTTGGGGGAAGAAGTTCTGTATCTTTTATATCTGGTTTTAGACAGGTCTCAGTAATGGCTGTGAAGTCTGGTTTATAGTGACTTAGCCATGCATGTAGATGGGGGATCATAAGAATTTCAACCTCTAACAACTTTTTTCATACCAGTGCATGATTATGTATTCAAGATGTGTAATTGCTATCAGTAAAAAGCTTTCTATAATATTAATTGAATAAAATTCTTCAGTCTTGGTCTATCTTCTTCCACTCCATAGTGAACCTTTCATCAAGATTTCCTTACTATACCTTCAGCTGAAAGATTACTATTTCATGGATACCATTCTTCAACAGAAGAAATTATTATCAGCTAGATATTATAGTGACTAATAGCTGATAGACACAGTAGTCACTCATTTAGGTCACCTGAAAGCACTTTCGTACCTTCACCTGTACCCGCTAATTACATGTGTGAAGACTGGTTGAGATGGGTGAAGGATGTCAGCCTAGTCAAATAGAATTTGGTACATAATTCTATCATTTGTAAATATGAATGTTGAACTTAAAACAATGTGGTAACATTGCCATCTGTTGTAAAGAAAGCTAAGTCAAACATTTCTTGTTGGTCCTTTGAAATTAAAATTATTTCATCATTGCCTTTGATGTTTTGCAAGTCACCTCCAGTCCGGCTAGATGAAGACTTCTTGCCTGTTGTTTTAAGGCTAAAGTTAATGACCAGAATTTACATGTGGAATGTCCTTTATTGCTCTAAGTCTAAAAGAATGTAAATGCAGTTTCTGTCAGCCTGGGAACACCAGGAAAGTGTAAAAGATGATGTAATGTTTAGCAGGACTGCAGTTTCAATTTAAACAGTGAGAACCAGAGATTATTAAGCATTTTTGTCTTGATATCCAGCTCATCAGCACTCTGCCTGTTATTTTATGTAAGTTATCTTAGACTTGTGTTTTCTTTTAGAGATAGCTAGAATTAGAAAGTTTAGACTAAGTATTTTTCTGTGATGTCAGAACTGTACTACTGATTTATTTTAAGTATTTCTGTGTGGTCTCTGAACTCTCTTGACTAGCACTGTGTATTAGAAAGTATTGTCTTGTGCTTTTATTATTTATTATTAAATATTTTAAAACATTTTAACTGGGGCTGTTTTGTGTAGAGATAAGTTAAGCTCTAAGAGTACATTGCATGTTTATAAGGATCCTGTACCAGGTCACTCTAATAAGCCTTGAGACTGTTTAGTCACATCTACCAACTGGATAGTAATATTGCACAGTAATAATTGGACACCCTTTTAAGGGCCTTAGGGTAGCTGATAATATTAGCTGGATGGTGGCAGCTGGTACTTCTGTATAGTCTGGATAAAAGGGGTAGAGCTGGAGAACCTGTGCCAGCCTTCCCCAGGAGTGTCTGTGTGGTTGTATAAACTTATCTCAAAGTGTGTGTCAGCTACTTGGGCAGGGACATGAAGCACTGGTTAGACAGAGAGGGTGCTGGAGATGTTAGCTTGCCCAGCTAGGCTATCTGGACTCTATAGCTGTGCCAGTGGGGAGTCTTATTGGGGACCTGAAGAGCAAGGGAGTGACCAGCCCCAGACTGACTGTGATCTCTGTGTGCTCTTAAGGGAAATTGCATTTTACTGTGTGTATTTGTTATCCTTTCCTCTCATATATGAGATGCCCTCTCTGGTGTTAGAGGTCAGGATTGAGGCTCCTTGATTGCTGGGCCAGGGCACAGGTGTCATATATTAATTGGTGGCAGTGGTTGGGATATCCTCACATATTAATTGTTTGTCAGCGGTGGGATATCCACATCACATATTAATTAGTTGGCAAATACTAATTGGCTTGTAGTGGTGTGGGTAGAGTGAATCCTGTAGCTTGTGTACAGTGAGCTTTGAAGGTGTTTTGTACTCTAAAACAGCCACACAGTGAATACTCAGAGTTTAGACCACAATTGTTTTATTTCTTTTGTTAGCTTAGTTGGTCAAGGTGAGCAGGCAGCATGTCAGCAGAGGAGTATGGAAAGCTGACAAGGAACCAGCTGGTGGAGATGTGCCAGGCTAGGGGGACTGGTGCACGGAAACCTGACTAAGGCAGACCTGATTGCAGCCTTGGTTTCTGCATCAGAAAACAGCAACCAGGAGGACAATCAGACTGACAGTGGAGATATAATTCCCTCAGAGAATGGACAGCTCAACCTTTCTGCAGTGGACTTAAAAATCCAGCTGGAGCTAAAGAGACTTGAGTTGCAGGCCAGGCGTATGGAATTAGAAGCAAATGAGAGACTGCAACATTTGCAGGTGGAGGAGAATGAGAGACTGTTATGTCTGCAAGCTGAGGAACAAGAGAGACAGAGGCAGCATGAGAAGGAGATGCTGACTCTTCGCCAGAGTCATGGAGGTAATGGGGAAGGGAGTAACTGGACCCCAGAAGCACACAAACGTCAGTAAATTTCTTCTGCAATTTAAAGAGGAGGATAATTTTGATAGTTGCATTCATATGTTTGAGAGGGTATGTAAACAGTATGAAGTTAACCAAGGGCTCTGGGTACAGTTCCTGACCCCCTTACTCCATGGTAAAGCTGTAACTGCATTAGCTAAAATGTCTGACATTGCATGTTTTGATTATACTGCTGTAAAGAAATGTTTTTTAGAACTGTTTAAGCTAACACCTGAAATGTATAGGAAAAGGTTTATGAGCATAGATGCAAGGCAGATGGAAGTATCTGTGAATATGTTACTGAACTGAACACTTATTTCCATAGGTGGGTGAGTGGATGTCATGTCATCACCTTTGAAGGACTGGCAGACCTTTTGGTGAGGGAGCAAGCCCTTAGCAATTTGCCTGAGGACATGAAGATCTGGTTAGCTGATAGACAATGTTTACTTCAGAGAAGTTGGGGAAGAAGGAAGACCTATACCTGGCAAGCAGGGCAGCCCTGCACAGGAAGGGGACCCCCAGTACTGCTCATGGGTCTAAAGGAACCCATGGTGGGCAGCACAGAGTGCCACAACAGAATCTGTCAGTAGCAGGGGAAGCCACCAGTCCAGGTACATGACCAGGAGCTAGGGTTAAATGTTGTGAATGTAACCAGTGGGGCCATGTGGCATATAGGTGTCCATGGAGGCAAGGTGAGGAACCAAAGGTGAGGGAGCTAGTAAGTGGGAAAGATAAAATGCCAATAGTAGGTTGTCTTGAGACAACAGCGTTACCAAACTACCATCCTGCAGATGTCCTGAGAAGGAAGGATTTGGATGAGGCAGTACCATGTGCTTATGCAGTTACATGCAGTCAGGCTAGGAGACATACATGTGGGTCTGGTAGCCTGGGGGAGACCAAGACAGACTGCGTACTTGCATTCCAGAAGCTTAAAGAAGCTTTGGGAGGACCCCCTGTGTTGGCCAGTTCAGATTACAGCAAAGAATTTGTTGTGCAGGTGGATGCTTCAAATCATGGGGTGGGGGCTGTACTTAGCCAGATTTTTTCAGAGGGGGAAGAGCACCCAGTGGTTTACATCAGTTGTAGGCTCCAACCCAGGGAGGAATGCTATGCAGCTGTAGAAAATAAATGTTTAGCCATAGTGTGGGCACTGCAGAAACTTCAGCCTTATCTGTATGGAATGAAATTCACTGTTATAACAGATCACAACCCCCTAACATGGTTAAACAGAGGCAGTCAGCAAAATGCCAAGTTGCTAAGATGGAGCCTGGGGTTGCAAGCTGTGGTGGTTACTTGAAGGCGGGAGCTACCCTGTAGCAGTGAGCCTGAAGGTGAGCCACAGCTGCTTGTGGGTACTGATGGTCCCTTGGACAGAGAGACTGCAAAGGTAGAGGTGAGTAGTAGTACCCAGGCTGACAGTGAAGCACCACTGTCAGAAGATGCCAGACCTCCTCTGGAAGGGGAGCTGGGGAGGGTTACAAGGAGAGAGTTGAGACAGGCACAGCTCTCAGACCCTACATTGCAAGGCCTGAAGCAGGTAGCTAGGGAGACGCCTGAATCTCAAGGAAAGGGGGGATCTGTATACTGGGACAAAGGGTTACTATACAGAGAGTGGACCCCTGAGGGATGGTCAGAAGGTGAGAGAGTACAGCAGTTGGTAGTGCCTAGAGCCTACCATCTGGCACTTCTAGCCATAGCCCATGATATTCTCTTTGCAGGTCATATGGGCATAAAACATACAAAGAGGCGTATTATGCAGAACTTCTATTGGCCTAGAATTTCCAGAGATGTAACAAGGTACTGCAAGACCTGTGAGCAGTGCCAAAAGGTAGGCAAGGCAAGAGACAAGGTGAGAGCTCCTTTGATGCATTTGCCTGTGATTGAGGAGCCATTTCAGATGGTAGCTATGGATATTGTGGGCCCTCTGAGTACCCCAAGTTCCACAGGGGAAAAAGTATATCCTAGTGGTAGTGGAGTATGCTACATGATACCCTGAGGCAGTGGCTTTGTCCTCCATTGAGGCAGAGAAGGTGGCAAGTGCTTTGTTAGAGATTTTCAGCAAGGTAGGTTTCCCAAAAGAAATACTGATGGACAGAGGTGCTAATTTCATATCAGACCTGCTGGCTTGTCTGTGGAAGTCCTGTGGGGTGAAGCACATGAAGACCACCCCCTACCATCCCCAGACTAATGGTCTGGTTGATAGGTTAAACTCTACAACCAAGTCCATGCTATGGGCATTTGCAGATCAGTTTAAGAGGGAGTAGGACAAATATTTGCCCCATCTGTTGTTTGCTTACAGAGAGGTTCCCTAGGAATCCACAGGTTTTTCACCCTTTGAGTTGCTGTATGGGCATAGGGTGAGGGGACCTCTATATTTAATTCGAGATGAGTGGGAAGGTGAGTGTGAGTCTCACAAGAAGTCTCTTCTGGCATATGTCCTAAACCTTAGGACAAAGCTCAGGGAACTCATGGGCTTGGCCCAAGAGAACCTGGCAGTAGCCCAACAACAGAAAAAGGTGTGGTATGACAGGAATGCTCGAGCTAGAGAGTGTGCTGTGGGGCAGCAGGTAATGGTTCTCATTCCTGTCAGACACAACAAGCTGCAAGCAGCTTGGGAGGGACCCTACAAGGTGGTAAGAAAGGTAACTGATGTTAACTACATGGTGGAACTGCTAGGCAGATGACAGGGGCACAAATTGTACCATGTTAACATGATAAAACCTTCCCATGATAGGGAGGCCCTTGTGCTGAGCATTTGCAGTGGATTGCAGGAGGAGTCTGAGGGAGATCTGGGGACTGATCTCCTCAGTGAAGCGTAGGCTGACACCTCAGCAGAAGGGGTAGCAATGTCCCAGCAGCTATCTCCTACCCAGGTTTGAGAAATCTGAGCATTGTTGCAGAAATTTGAGGACATGTTCACTGGGAAACCAGGGTGCACCCACCTGGTGCAGCACCAGGTGGATACAGGACCCCAAAGGCCTGTTAGGCAGGCCCCTTATAGGTTGCATGAGAGAGTCAGATAGACTCTGAGGGAGGAGGTACAGGAGATGTTGGAACTAGGGGTGATTCAAGAGTCCAGCAGTCCATGGGCCTCCCCAGTGGTGCTGGTGACAAAGAAGGATGGCAGCACCAGGTTCTGTGTGGACTACAGGAAATTAAATAGTCACACAGAGTCAGATGCTTACCCCATGCCTAGGACAGATGAGGCCCTAGAGCAGCTGCATGGGGCTAAGTATCTTACAACCATTGATCTTACCAAGGGTTACTGGCAGGTGCCCTTGACTCCCAGTGCTAGGGAGAAGTCAGCCTTTGTGACTCCTTTTGGCTTATATGAGTTCACCAAGATGCCCTTTGGGATGAAGAATGCCCCAGTGACCTTCCAGAGGCTGGTAGATCATATCCTTGCAGGAGCAGGATAGTTTGTCCTTGCTTACATGGATGATATTGCCATCTACAGCCATTCCTGGCCAGATCACTTTCAGCATGTCAAGGAGGTGCTGGGCAGACTACAGAGGACAGGGTTGACCATTAAGCCGGGCAAATGTCAGGTGGGTATGGCAGAGGTCTCCTACCTAGGACATGGATTGGGGAGCAGTAAAATAAGGCCAGAACCTGCCAAAGTGGAAGTTATTCAGGCATGGCCTGCACCTGTTACCAAAAAGCAGGTGAGTGCATTTCTAGGGGCAGCAGGGTACTACTGAAAGTTAATCCCCAGTTATAGTGCCATAGCTGCTCCCCTCACAGACCTGACAAGGAAGAACAGGCAAGATAAGGTAGTGTGGACCCCATCATATGAGCAGGCATTCCAGAAGGTTAAAGAAGCTTTGGGAGGACCCCCTGTGTTAGCCAGTCCAGATTACAGCAAAGAATTTGTTGTGCAGGTGGATGCTTCAAATCATGGGGTGGGGGCTGTACTTAGCCAGATTTTTTCAGAGGGGGAAGAGCACCCAGTGGTTTACATCAGTTGTAGGCTCCAACCCAGGGAGGAATGCTATGCAGCTGTAGAAAATGAATGTTTAGCCATAGTGTGGGCACTGCAGAAACTTCAGCCTTATCTGTATGGAAGGAAATTCAATGTTATGACAGATCACAACCCCCTAAAATGGTTAAACAGAGGCAGTCAGCAAAATGCCAAGTTGCTAAGATGGAGCCTGGGGTTGCAAGCATATGATATGTCAGTGCGGCACTGCAGTGGGAGTAGCAATGCCAATGCAGATGGGCTCTCAAGACAGGGAATAGAGTGAGGCAAACTCAGATAGACCTAACCCTCTCAAGCGGTGTTTCTCAAGGGTCACTTGAAAAACTAACTTGAGATCTCTGGGGGGGGGGGTGTGAAGACTGGTAGAGATGGGTGAAAGATGCCAGCCTAGTCAAATAGAATTTGGTACATAATTCTATCATTGGTAAATATGAATGTTGAACTTAAAACAATGTGGCAACATTGCCATCTGCTGTAAAGAAAGCTAAGTCA
The DNA here is from genome assembly GCF_019279795.1 of Protopterus annectens. NCBI lineage: Eukaryota > Metazoa > Chordata > Ceratodontiformes > Protopteridae > Protopterus > Protopterus annectens. The sequence continues at coordinate 985,861,756 of NC_056730.1, forward strand.
AGCATTTCTTGTTGGTCCTTTGAAATTAAAATTATTTCATCACTGCATTTGATGTTTTACAAGTCGGCTCCAGTCCGGCTAGATGAAGGCTTCCTGCCTCTTGTTTTAAGGCTAAAGTTAATGACCAGAATTTACTTGTGGAATGTCCTTTATTGCTCTAAGTGTAAAAGAATGTAAATGCAGTTTCTGTCAGACTGGGAACACCAGGAAAGTGTAAAAGATGATGTAATGTTTAGCAGGACTGCAGTTTCAATTTAAACAGTGAAAACCAGAAATTATTAAGCATTTTGTCTTGATATCCAGCTCATCAGCACTCTGCCTGTTGTCTTATGTAAGTTATCTTAGACTTGTGTTTTGTTTTAGAGATAGCTACAATTAGAAAGTTTAGAATAAGTGTTTTTCTGTGATGTCAGAACTGTACTACTGATTTATTTTAAGTATTTCTGTGTGGTCTCTGAACTCTCTTGACTAGCACTGTGTATTAGAAAGTATTGTCTTGTGTTTTTATTATTTATTATTAAATATTTTAAAACATTTTAACTGGGGCTGTTTTGTGTAGAGATAAGTTAAGCTCTAAGAGTGCATTGCATGTGTATAAGGATCCTGTACCAGGTCACTCTAATAAGCCTTGAGACTGTTTAGTCACATCTACCAACTGGATAGTAATATTGCACAGTAATAATTGGACACACTTTTAAGGGCCTTAGGGTAGCTGATAATATTAGTTGGGTGGTGGCAGCTGGTACTACCGTATAGTCTGGGTAAAAGGGGCACAGCTAGAGAACCTGTGCCAGCCTTTCCCAGGAGTGTCTGTGTAGTTGTATAAACATCTCAAAGTGTATGTGTCAACTACTTGGGCAGGGACACAAAGCACTGGTTGGACAGAGAGGGTGCTAGAGATTTTAGCTAGCCCAGCTAGGCTGAGATCTGGACCATATAGCTGTGCCAGTGGGGTGTCTTATTGGGGACCTGGAGAGCAAGGGAGCGACCAACCCCAGACTGACTGTGATCTCTGTATCCTTTTAAGGGAAATTGCACTTTACTGTGTGTATTTGTTATACGTTCTTCTCATAAATGAGATGCCCTCTCTGGTGTTAGTGGTGAGGATTGAGGCTCCTTGATTGCTGGGCCAGGGCACGGGTGTCACAACATGTATGGGAGGGTCAATGAGACAATGAAAAATGTTCTGAATTGGCAGGAAAAAAAGGGAGTGATAAATGGTGACAAGCATTTATCAGAATATATGATTACCGGGAGTCATATCACTAATTTTATACATTTCTGAATTGTACTGCCATTTTGATTTTGTCATCTGTTGTGGTCAGACCTACAAAATTCATAGTGCTAAAAGACCACATTGGAGGGTAGAAAGATTATATCTCCTGCAGGGTAGCCAGTGGAATACTATATTGCATCAGCCTCCTTATACTTTGAAAAAAGGTTCAGATAAAGGAAGAACAGTATCCTGAGCACGCTCACCGTCACGGGGCCGGACATTTACCTGTGTTGTCTGTGAAACAGGTTGAGGTAGCAACAAAGACGCTACAGAGGTATCAAAGGGAAATGACTAAGTGACTTATGGCTGGTCTGTTTGTTCCATGTGTTGAGGATGTGAGCACTCCTTATACAACTTGCTGTGTGTTTGGTGCACTGGGGATGTAGGAAGACAAGGGAGAAATTTGGGAGGGTCTGAACAAGGTCAAAGCTTACATCCCCATTGGTGAATTGGTGAATGCCAAGAGTTTGGATAGGACGAGCTTGCTGATAAATCAATGCAAATTATTCAGGGGGAAGTTTTACCTTCTCAAAATGCATTGCACTCTCATAAACCCAACATTTCGCAACGATACATTTAGTTGCTGTACCAAAAGTATATTTTCTCACATTATCTGAGGAAACTAAAGCCACACTTTCTCCAAAGAAATTTCCCATTAAAAGTAGTTATTCTATTCAAGGTCATACTATCCTCATTCAGTAGTAAAGTACTTCCATCTTTTAGGCTGAAAAAGCCTTCTTCTTCATTTTCACAATGTAATGCTAACATATGGAGCACTTACAGATGTATTGTGAACGTTCAGACCTGTAGAAAGGGATGCATATGTACAGCACATGGTAAATTCATTCTTGCTGACTTACATTGGCATTATTTGACAAGGTAACATGATTCTCTTTCAGGTAATGCATAATTCTTCCTTTTACTCACAATGAGTTAGTGGGATCTAATTTGATCATTAGGGTTGCACCTTCGTGACCAAACATTGTCGCAGTACACAAATAAAATATGATTTCCCTCTCCTAGTCATGGTGTACTGATTAAAAATGTCGTCCTACACCTCTGTTTTTTGTTTATTTTTTCTTTCTTGTAAATATTTTGGAATGGAAAAAGAAAACAATAAAAAAAATATTATCGAAAAAAATGTCGTCCTGAAGTATGATGCTGTTGGGGACCTTTGCTCCATCTTTTAAACCTAGATGGAACAAACTGTCAGCATGAGGACTAGGGTGATCCACAATAATGTTGTTAATTGGAGATGCACCAAGAATAAAACAAAAATAACTTCTGTGGTGCTCCTAATTCCATTTAAAGATAGATATACATTTTTTTCTTGCGTACTAAGCAAGAATAGTAATTTAGTAATAATGTTTTTTTTCGTAGTCCTTCCTCCATTTTATTAAGCTTCACGATTTTAACGTAATTTACTTTATTAATTACATGAGAATGCTTTATTTCCTGTCTGACATAACTGAGTGTCATTCCTGTTTCTATTTTTACGTTCTTTTTCTTTTAAATTTCAAAAGTTAATTAAATAAATATAAACACACAGTATAAATTAGGTCATTGTTATTCTACCTGCCTTTTCTGCTTCTTTATTATTTTGATTGCATTTCTCAGTCTGTAGTTCTTTATACATTTCATCATCTTTCCTAAATGCTTTATATTTCTGCTTAAATGTTGATGCTTCATTTGAGAAGATGTGTCTTCCTTTTCTTTTAGTCTAAATATTTGTTTCACATAAAGGTTTGTTACCTCATTGATGGCTACCTTAATATATTTTATTGGCTTCCAGAGCAACTTCATGCCTGTTTTCTAGAGCTTTTTTTTGAAAACTATTCCATTTTATCAGAGTCTATGTTCCTGAATTCCAATGCTGATGTTTGAATGTGATGGAAAGTGAATGATATGACAGCCAGTTTGTTGATCCTTTACAGACTTCAGCGCCTCTCTCCCTACACACATAAGCATAAGCCAGCCATCGTATTTTTACATTGATTAAAGAAGGCACACTGCATTGTTTGGCACTACTCCTGACAAACCAGATCAGTGATTGCTTCACAGTAACCAGACAACGGTAGAGGTTAATTCATAGCTTTCTAAATCCTCTCTGCACTGACCAGTTACTTGAAAAATAAACTTCTCATATTTTTCGATTACCTTGTGAAAAGTAGTAAAGGTTCTTCTCAAAAATGATCTCTTCGGTACTGCACCACTCCTCTCCTTTCTCTTTACTCTTTTGCTGGGGATTTCAAGCAAATGTTGCTACTGACAACAAGCAGCATCCTCCAAGCACAAAGGCAGGGGTAAAGATTCCAAAGTCACTCCAAAGAAGAATAAATCATAGCTGTATGAACAGCTGTTATAGTATCTGTACCTCTCATCTCTCCCTGATTTTGCTCCATATTTTTTGCCCCATCCTTTGCAGAATGTTTGATTTTCTGGTAAATTACTTTGGAATACAGGTGGTCAACAATGCCACATATTTAGAGTTTCATACTTTTTTTGTTAAGAAAATAGATCTTACTTCAGAACATGCTGTTCTATAGATGGTGAATTAAAATATTACAAAAAAACTGCCCCTGATTTTAATGCTTTGTTTGAACTAACAAGCAAAGAAGTTGAGAGGTATGATAATGCTGTCCAAATTGACAAAAAGCATATTTCTCACTGGTCCTTGATTTTGCCTCATATTTTTGCCCTGTCCCCTCATAAAAATGTTCAATTTATGGTTAATAACTGAGGAGTTAAGTCAGTCAATACTGCCAGACATTTAAGTTCCTGAGTAAATATGCAGGACATGCTTGTCTATTAATTTTATTAGTGAGTTAAAGTAATACTTAAAAACTATCCCTGATTTCAGCTTTGTCTCTGATTCTGAAGCAAAGGTGTTGACAGCTATCATCAAATGTGCATAAATCTTTTATTTAAAACAACAAAAAAAGAGGCATACCAAGAGTCTAAGCTTCTGTATATCTTTTTTGAACTCCATGAGCTTCTTGCTGCTGTGTCTTTCTTACCAAGTTGCTTTCTCAAACAGATGAGCCTCTCGACCAGTCAGAAATGGGGATAGGTAGGTGCAATCTGCCCAGCAGTGCTCATAGTAAACATGCTGACACCATAAATGAGAACAAGCAACCTTGGAAAAACAAGACAGCACCTGTATGGAACTTCAAATACCCCAAGCACCAGAGCATTTAGCTCCGATATCAGAGATCGTTGAATAGTCTGGAAAAAATGGAAGGGGTTCAACTCCGGTTCTAACACATGTTTTTTTCCTCTGAGGGGTATTGGAAATGATCTTTCTCTAAGATGTGGATACTGCCAAAGGTCTACAATTAATATGTGACTTATTAGGATTTATTATGAGTAAAGCATCAGAGACAGAGAGAGACAGACAGACAGACAGACAGACAGAAAGGGCTGATTGGACTTATGTGTTAGAAACAGGAAAGGTACTAATCTTCAGTAGTATCTTGCCCTCATCTAGAATGATGTCTAGATACAAAACAAAATAATTCACTTTAACAATTGGCTAAGTAGTTTGTGTCATTCTAAGGAGATCCAGCCTTTGCCCTCACAGCATGCAATAGTAGATGAGACTTGCCATTTCACAAGGGATAACTTGCATATCTCATAGCAGAGCTTCCACAATACTGGCTAAAGCCTTTTTTGTCCCCATAATGTCATTTCATACAGGAACTCCCTACTGGACATTTCTACATTGCAAATGATATGATCAAAAGCATACCTCTCAATTGTCCCTGATTTTGACTCATATTTTTGTCCTGCTTGTCACATACAAATAATAAATCTTCATAAGGAAAGTGAATAAAAATGTTTCAGTAGTAATGGATAATATACAACCCACGCAAACTAAATCTCCAACATTTATATCATCTATCTTTTCTTGCTATTTACATTTGTCTGTATATAATAGTTTTTGTTGTGGATTCAGTTTACTTCCATTATGACCTCTCTGTAGTTCATACATAGTGATTAATCTTCTCTCTGACTTTCCTTTACAATTCTGTCATAAGAACATCATGTCACTGTGTAAGCTATACTTTGTAATTAACTCCAGGTGGGCTAACCCATTGTTCATAGGTTCATAGGTTCATAGGTTCATACTAGGCTATCTGCCCTAGGGCATTTATAAGCCTAGCCAGAGTGTGTTTGGCTTTCGCCACCCATTTTAAATTAATTTTGCTATGCCTTTTTTTGAGGTTAGTATACTGTGTTTCTGTCTAACAGTGACACAGAAGTGATAGCCGGGGTAAACCTACGATCTCCCATCCACTCATCAAGATTCCTCTTGAAGAGAGTCAATGTGGGACTCTGCCTAACCTGGACTGGGATTTTATTCCAGAGTGAAGGGAGCCTCTGGGTTATGAATCTGTCCCTCCAGCATGTCCTATTTATTTCAGTGCTGAGGTTCAAGTCTCGAGCGTAGCTCGATGGGATTTGGATTTTCTGAGGTGCAGCATGTCCATTAATTCCGGGTTGGACACGGCTTTATACGTCACGCACAGATCGCCTCTGAGCAGGCGGTATGCCACTGAGTAGAGCTGGAGTTTCTTTAACCGGGCAGCATATGGCATCTGTTTGAGCCCTTTGATCCTCTTGGTGAGGTACTTTTGGGGTCTTTCCAGTTGCTGCAGGTGTCTGGTAAGGTACATCCCAAAAGGGGCATTGTACTCAATTATGGGCCTGATGAGGGATGAGTAAAGAGGTACGATGACCTGCCCTGATCTAGGTGTGAATCCCTTCATGATTAGGTGGGCTATATAAAATGTTTTTCTAACCACTTTGGCCACGTGGTTGTCAAATGAGAGATTGCTATCAACTTGGGTCCTCAGGTCCCTAATGACTTCTTCTGTACTTAATGGATTACCACCTATGTGGTAATTTGTGGGCACTTTGTTTTGCCAAAGGGGATGACTATACACTTTTTGGCGTTTAGCTTGAGGCCATGGCTCTGGCACCAGTTGTCTGTTTCTATGAGGCCCTTTTGGAGGATGCTTGTGTCAGCTGGAGAGTTGATTATGGCGCCCAGTTTGCAGTCATCTGCGAACTTGGTCAGCCACAGTCCTTCCGTGTTGGCCTGTACTGCCGAGAAATATATACCGAACAAGAGAGGTCCCAGGACTGAGCCTTGTGGGATGCCACTTGTAACTGGTTTGGAGTCTGACATGGCTCCAGCAATTCTAACCATGTGGGTTCTGTCCTTGAACCAGTTTGCAACCCATCTAGTGACATAGGGGTTTATATTTAAGCTGGTGAGCTTATCTATAATGCCCGAGTGGGGTATTGTATCGAAGGCTTTTGCGAGGTCCAGGTAGGCTGTGTGGACCACCTTCCCCTCATCAATGGCCTTGGTGACTGTTTCAAAGAAATCGACCAGGTTTAAGAGGCAGGATCTGCCCTTAACAAAGCCAAACTGGGTAGGATCCAGTGTCTGTAGGTCCCCAATATCTTTATTTATGAGGTCCATGATGATCCTTTCCATAGCTTTGCAGACCAAGCTAGTCAGGCTTATGGGGCAATAGTTTCCAGGATCCGTTGAGGCACCACCTTTGTGGAGAGGGACCACTGTTGCTGTACGCCACTTTTGGGTACATATCCTGTAGTAAGGCTAAGATTGAACAGTAGTTTTATGTTTGGGTTTAGCTCTTCTTGGAGTTCATGTAGGACGCAGCCCAGGACACCATCTGGTCCCATTGATGCTGTGTTTTTTCTTTGGAGAGGGCAGCTCTTACCTGAGCATCTGAGATGTCAGGGGCAGCACTCTGTTGGGATAGATATTTGCCCTTTTGGTGGGGAGAGGGGAGAAGTTTGCACTGAACCTGTCAGCTAGGATGTTGGCAATGTCTGTGGGCTCGGTGTATTTTTTGTCATTTTGGACTAATTCTGAGCATATCTGGGAATTCCCACCCAGGTTCCTAACATAACTAAAGAAAGCCTTGTGATTATCCTTAGTGTCCTGTGCAATTTTTCTCTCGAAGCTGGCCTTAGACGATTTTATGAGGGCCCGTAGTTTTTTGCTAATACTGATCAGAGATGCCTTCCCTTATTGGGATTTTGCTCTATCATGTAGTAGCTTCCTCCTTCTATTGTATAGTTTGTTTATGGCTGGGGTCCACCAGACAGGACATCTGCCTTTGGAGGATTGGGTCTTGGTTTTATTTGGGATTGCATGATCCATGCATTCCTGAAGGTGTTCATAGAATGCGTTTATAAAGGATTCTGCGGTCTGGGCCGTATTTTCCACAGGCCCAGGGACTTTGAAGGATTTCGCCTCGGTTTTGAGGCGTGTGAAATTTGCTTTAGAGAAGTTTTTCACTGTGGTTTTCTGGGCAGGGGGTGGGGTCGGGATGTGAATATCCAGTGAGATTAGTTTATGGTCTGATCTTACCAGTGAGGGATACACTTCTGGTCTGGAGCATAGTGTCCCCATGTTGGTGATGATCAGGTCCAGTATGTTTTCCCCTCTTGTGGGAGTGGTAACAAGTTGTTCCATAGCATTTGAGTTTATAAATTCTAGGAACCTTTGGGCTAGGGTGTTGGAGCTAGAGCAATGCTCCCAGTCTATGTTTGGGTAGTTGAAGTCGCTCAAAATAATGGTGTTTGGAGAGACCTTCATATTTTCCAGTATTCTCAGGAAGGCCAAGTGGGGTTCCTGTGTTTGGGAGGGTGGTCTGTAGCAGGCTATAAACTGGAAGGCAGTTTTACCCACAGTTAGTTGTACATGGATAGTCTCTGATGCTTCGTGCTGTGCCACCAACCTGGAGGTGTGGGTATCTTTGACGAATATTGATACTCCCCCTCCTTTTGTGGTTCGGTCCAAGTTTTGGGGCCGAAAAGCATGGTATGAGGTATAACCTGGTAGTGCTGGGGTGCTCTCGGGAGCCTTGAACCAGGTTTCTGTTACTGCACAGATATCGATGTTCTCCATGCTAAGGAGAGTTTCGAGTGTGTGCATCTTGAGGTTTAGACTTCTGGCGTTGAGTAGCATTACTCTTAGTTTCTTATCCCTTGTGATACCTATGGAGGTGGGTTTGTCTTTTGAGCCTTGCCTAAAAAGGCACTATGGGGTAGCAAGAGCCTTTGCCAATATCTGAAAGCCCAGGGTGACAGGTGCAAGCCGTCCCTAGCGAAGCATCGTGGCTTGTCAAGCATGTCATCCCAGGCCCCCTTTGAATGACACCAACACTTAAGCCAATTGTTGAAATTGATCATCTTGTCTTCATATTGTGGCATCATTCTTGGTGAGGGTAAGATGCTACTCAAGGTCAGGGTCATACCAGCCTGGGCTACATGCTCAGAGAGCTCCTCTATGTCTCTTTTCATGTAGTCCAGGGAGGTACGTCTCAGGTCATTCACACCAGCATGGACAATGACTGAGTCATATTTGTACTTGCCTTGGAGTGACCTGAGTGCTTGTGTTATGTGGCGGATCCTAGCGCCTGACAGGCAGCTCACCGTGACCTTCTCCTTGTTCAGCCTGGTGAGCAGGACGTCATTGTGCCTGATGATAAAGTCACCTATTACAAGTGTATCAGGTGTGTTGTTTAGCCTTAAGGGCTGTGACTGTTCGGCACACTGGCTTTGTGAGCTATGTGTTGCACGTGTTTTGTTTTGGGGTAGCGGTTGCTTGGGTGTCTGCTTTGGAGGTCTCTGCTGCTTAGGCAGATTTTTATTTAGAGCCTCCGAGTATGTTTTTGTGTGTTTATGTGTTTGGTTTGTTGTCGTGGTAGGTCTATGTGAGACTGGAATTGTAGTGAGTGTGGTTTCCTTCTCCTCCTGACTGGTTACGCCAGTACTGAGTTGAGAGAGCTTAGCCTCCAGTTTGGCTATATGGTTGCATCTCTCACATGTGTTGGAATTTGTTGGGAGGAGGAGAGGGTTGTCTGTGTACATGAGGCAGTTGTAACATTGCCTCAAGATTCCCAGATTCACCAGCTGGACCGGAGAGGAGATTGACAACTGACCTTTGGACATGCTAGAATAGTATTGGGAATTCCTTTATAATTGAAAAAAGGGCCAATGGGGAACAAGGTACTCAAGGGGAGTTTGTGATGGTGTAGTGCTTTTAATTTTTTAGAGCTGACTTATATAATTGCTATAGTGAGCAAGTGCCAGGTAACTTAAATGCAATGTGTTACAGGTAACTTAAATGCAAAAACGACAAACAGTAACTTTCTTTCAAGTGAAACAAGGAAATAAGTACAGTAAGCAATGCAGATATCACTAGGGATCCACAGAAGTGCTAAAAGGCCGCGTTTTAGGTGGAATTAGCGTTTCAGGAAATAAACAAACAACAAGCATACAAATAAAGCTAGATTCAGCAGGCCTGGATCTAGTCTATGCTACAGCAAACAAGGTGTACCAATTTCAGTAAGAAACAGTTAGAATATGCAGGCACTATAAGCCTCTAACCAGAAATTCCCTGCTCAGAAGGGCAGAGTCCAGCCTCTCCTCCCACAAGAGTGCAGACCGCAATCCTTCTTAACGTAAAATAACTGGCCTGAAGCCCAAGTGCTTAAACCAGAACTAATACACTTTTAGAATAACAGACACTGAGCTCTCAATCAGCAGTTCCCAACTTAGAAGGATGTAAGCTACCTGTCCTGCCACCACAGTGCAGGCCACAAACCTTCCTAATGTAAAACAACTGGTCTGAAGCCCAAGTGCTTAATCCAAAAGACTTAGAAATGATAGCTACACTTTAATCAAGTTACTATCAGCAGTAATAAATACAACTGAATACTTTAAAGAATGCCTGGATTAGTGCTCAAGTTATACAAACAAAGCTAGATTCAGCAGGCCTGGATCTAGTCTATGCTACAGCAAACGAGGTGTACCAATTTCAGTAAGAAGCAGTTCAAATATGCAGGCACTATAAGCTTTAACCAGAAATTCCCAGCTCAGAAGGACAGAGTCCAGCCTCTCCTCCCACAAGAGTGCAGAACACGAACCCTCTTAATGTAAAATAACTGGCCTCAAGCCCAAGTGCTTAAACCAGAATTAATACACTTTTAGAATAACAGACACTGAGCCCTCAATCAGCAGTTCCCAACTTAGAAGGATGTAAGCTACCTGTTCTGCCACTACAGTGCAGACCACAAACCTTCCTAATGTAAAACTGGTCTGAAGCCCAGGTGCTTAAACTAAAAGGCTTACAATGAGTTACACCAAGCAGTAATAAATACAATTAAGTACTTTTAAGATGACGCAAAAGCAAAATAAAGTAGGAAAAAACACAAATACAGTAAAAGCAGATACATTTTTTTTTTTTTTTTTTTTTTGAAAGAGAGAAAGGAAAGAGAGAAAGGAGTAGCAGAAACTAAGCTGATTGGCCTTCTCAAATGCTCTCCCTGTACTGGGTAGAATGAGGTAATGACACAAGACTTGGAGGAGGGTCCCAGATCAAATTTACACTAGGGCCGGGCAACTGCAAAGCCACCGACTATAAAAACACTATACCAACAGGGAGGGTGGGAAACAAACAGCAGAAATGTTACTCACAGCTGAAAAGCAGCAGTGAGCCTTTAAATGAAAGTTTTAAACAGCTAAAGGAGCCACTAGAAAAAAAGAGTTTAACTGCAACAAGTTATCATAAACAAACAACCCAACAGATGCTTAATAAGAGTGGACAATTTCCAGTTAATACCTCACACACAGTGAAACTAGCTAGAAAACATACACAGTACACAAAGTGCTATAAACAACAAAGAAATAAAGAACAAAATAAACAAAAAACAGGATACTTAGTGTTATATATTGTAGCTCCGAGTTTGCTGAGTGTCCTTCCTTTGATCAGCTCACTGTAAAATGGCTGAACACTCACAACTGAGCTTCTTAGGTAACAGAAAGTTGAAACCTGAGACAGCTTTTAAGAAAGACATCTCAAAAGAACCAATGAGGTGCTTAGTCTAAGCTGTAGTCCAGGAGACCTCAGTCAGCCAATGACCTCAAACGATTCTCTCTCACTGAAATGCCTGATGGCTTTGGCTAAAACAAGATGTCCCTGAATTATGTGCTCAGACACACAGCCTCCACAAACACTAGGCCCAAATACAAGCCTGAATATGGAAATGCTACAAATATCCCCACTACTTACAACAAACTGCATAAATTTTACTCACAGCTGAAAAGCAGCAGTGAGCCTTTAAATGAAAGTTTTAAACAGCTAAAGGAGCCACTAGAAAAAAAGAGTTTAACTGCAACAAGTTATCATAAACAAACAACCCAACAGATGCTTAATAAGAGTGGACAATTTCCAGTTAATACCTCACACACAGTGAAACTAGCTAGAAAAATACACAGTACACAAAGTGCTATAAACAACAAAGAAATAAAGAACAAAATAAACAAAAAAAAGGATACTTAATGTTATATATTGTAGCTCCGAGTTTGCTGAGTGTCCTTCCTTCGATCAGCTCTCTGTAAAATGGCTGAACACTCACAACTGAGCTTCTTAGGTAACAGAAAGTTGAAACCTGAGACAGCTTTTAAGAAAGAAATCTCAAAAGAACCAATGAGGTGCTTAGTCTAAGCTGTAGTCCAGGAGACCTCAGTCAGCCAATGACCTCAAACGATTCTCTCTCACTGAAATGCCTGATGGCTTTGGCTAAAACAAGATGTCCCTGAATTATGTGCTCAGACACACAGCCTCCACAAACACTAGGCCCAAATACAAGCCTGAATATGGAAATGCTACAAATATCCCCACTACTTAGAACAAACTGCAGAAATGTTACTCACAGCTGAAAAGCAGCAGTGAACCTTTAAATGAAAGTTTTAAACAGCTAAAGGAGCCACTAGAAAAAAGAGTTTAACTGCAACAAGTTATCATAAACAAACAACCCAACAGATGCTTAATAAGAGTGGACAATTTCCAGTTAATACCTCACACACAGTGAAACTAGCTAGAAAAAATACACAGTACACAAAGTGCTATAAACAACAAAGAAATAAAGAACAAAATAAACAAAAAACAGGATACTTAATGTTATATATTGTAGCTCCGAGTTTGCTGAGTGTCCTTCCTTCGATCAGCTCACTGTAAAATTGTTTACCGCCATTCTCTTCTACCCTGTGCAATTACGTTCTACTTAGTGCTGCTATGGACATTTAATTATTGTTTGCCTTATCTGTATAACTCATTATATTCACTTTGTTGCTTTGCACATATAATTAATGTCCCCATTTACGTCATACATTATAGTAATCCAATTTTGCTTTGCTGCATTGCACACGTGTAATGTTTGCATGAGCTATGTATGTTTTGTTTGTGTTATTGTGCACAGGTCATGCCCGAAAGGGGTCTTTGTACCAGTCATTTCACCTAATTATCAAATAATAAACAAACAAACAAATAAATAAATAAAGCCCAAATTCCCAGCACCATGATGGTGCCAGTCTCTACTAGGAGTCTAAATAAAAAGATGCCAGAACTTAAGGGCCTCCTGCAACTCAAACTAATTCATATGGTGCTGTTACTGAGACATGGTTTCATCTCAAAGACAGCACTCCTTCTATGCCAGGGTTTACTATCTATCACTTCTGTACGCATTTGATTAATTGTGAGTATCTGAATTTGGTAAAATCACCATCACCTTATGTAAAATTCACCACGAGCCTAACTTGGTGCTGCCCTAGACCCATATCTCATTTAACAAGTCCAACTATTAGTTCATTGCTAGCTACAGATCCCTGTCAAAGTACCCCAAAAATTGTGAATATTACCTTAGTTATAACTGAGGGGTTAAATATAAAGCCAAATATGTTCTTGTTAAGGGTTGTCAATTATCCAAGCACTGACTGGCACAACTACACCTCTAAAAATGGATAGGCTCAGCTTCTTCTAGACGTAATTAATACCAATGAACTGAAGCAAGCTGGAACACTACTCACTAAAGGGTGTAATGTCCTTAACCAGGCCATCACCAACCTAACCCCCACTTGTAACCCAACATGTTTCTCCTCATCCCTAGTTAAATCTGACCACAAATCAGTTTTCTTCTCAGTCAGGCCCAGTGGTACCGTCTGCCCTAAATATAACAATATACTCAGGAATAAACCTCACTGGTGCAACTCCCATATTAACAAAAACTATTAAAAAAGCAGGTAGATAAAGAAATATTGTAAGAAATCCCCACCCCTATACAACAAGTCCACAGCAAAATATAAGAGCTCTATTAGAAAATGTAAAGAAGAATATGAACTTAAGGTCGTTACAGATACCAAAGAAAACTACAAATCTTTCTTCAGTTATCGCAGGAAGTTAATGAATGATGTTCAACAATACACTGAGCTCATCCTTAATACTATTACACATTCTAGGCCCAAATATTTAGTCAGTATATTGGCAGACATATTTAGGGATAACTTTACTCCACATATTCCTTTTATTACACCCACTGTCCCTGAAAATGTGGTTTCCTCTGAAATCACCTTAGAACAAGTCTTAGAATCCCTGTCAGAGGCTAAAAATAATGTTTCTGTGAAACCAGATAACTGTTATCAGTGCCAAGTGTGCATTATCAAAGTCTCAACTTAAACTGTTCAGAGTCAGCCTATCCACAATGTTTGGGCTTGATGCCTGGAGAATAGCCACTCCAACTCCTATACACAAAAACCTAGGTAATTATACTTCAACTGGCATCACTGCAAAGCATTGAATGTATCATAACAAAACTCATTTATGAAGATATATGCAACTGAACTGATAAGGGTACGGCACCGATGTCCAAGCAAGTTATAGTACCACTTTACTCAGCCCTTATCAGACCTATCATTCACTGAATACATTGCCCTCTTTGTCATGTTTCTAACCAGATACTTGCAATAGTTGGAATGCACACAAAGGAAAATTCAGAGCATGAATACCCTGTCCTACATGGATCACTTAAAGGCTCTGTCTTGTATTTAGTCTCCTACAGGCTGCTAGGAAGGAATCCTTGTCTGGCAGGGCTTGCTCAGATGCAGCCTTGACGGATCTGTTGTACATGTGCATAACAAACAACACTGTACATGTGCAAAACAAACAACACTGGAAACACTAGATCCAGGTATCTGAACTTCACTTGTGACATAAACAGAATGTGCTGGAGAGACAGATATGTGTCCCAAAGGATCCCTGAATAGGCTCCCTATCCATTTAAAAAGGAGTTCTTACTTGACCCTATTCAAATGAAACTTTGTTAGTTGGATGGGAAATCATACATTTACCCTGGTCTGGCCTCCATATCCTTTATGGACAGAGACTGTCAATAAGAAAAGTATTACCCCAACTAATAACCCCTACAAATCCTTAATTACCTCCATACTAACATATCCCCTCTATATTGATGCCTATGATACTCGGGGACCCAAATGGGTTGGCGTGCACATCTAGACTTGTAAGGGCCCTAATGGTTATTAGCATAGTAACAACCTATGAACCTAAGAACAGATCTTTACCCCACTCTATCTGATTTTGTGAAGTGCAGGCCTTGTTTCCTGAACCCAGTAAACATCTTTGAAAATGTCACTGAGGCTGTGGGCAGAGTTCACACTGTGCACTCTTCTTATAGGTTCATAGGTAGGTACTAGGCTATCTGCCTGAAGGCATTTATAAACCTAGCCAGAATGTGTTGGCTTACATCACCCCCTTAGATTAGTTCCCTGTACCTCTGTCCAGCAGAGCCATTGAAGGAATCCCTGGGGCATACTTTTGGTTTCCCATCCACTCATCAAGGTTTCTCTTGAAGAGGGTTAGCGAGGAGCTCTGCCTAATGTAGATTGGAATCTTGTTCCAGAGCATGGGAAGTCTCTGGGACAGGAATCTATCCCTCCAGCATGTCCTATTTATTGTTGTAGTGAGGTATAGATCCCTAGAGGGTGTGGCTCGAGGGGATATGGTTTTCTTTAGGTGGAGCATGTCCATCAATTCTGGGTTGGACATGGCCTTGTATGTCAGGCAGAGATCATCTCTGAGTAGGCAGTATGCAACCAAGTACAGCTGGAGTTTCTTCAGTTGAGCTGCATAGGGCATCTGTCTGAGGCCAGTGATCCTCTTGGTGAGGTACTTTTGTGGTCTTTCCAACTGTTGCAGGTGTCTTGTAAGGTACATCCCAAATGGGGCATTGTACTCTATGATGGGTCTGATGTGTGATGCGTAGAGGGGCACAATTACCTCTTTTGATCTGGATGGAAACCCTTTTGTGATTAGGTGGGCCACATGGAAGGATTTTCTAACCACTTTGGCAATGTGATTGTCAAATGATAGGTTGCTATCTACTTGGGTCCCCAGATCCCTTATTACGTCTTCCGTATTTAGGGGGCTACCACTTATGTGATAGTTTGTGGGTACTATGTTTTTTCCAAAGGGGATGACTATGCACTTTTTGGCATTAAGCTTCTTAACTTGATCTGGTCAAGGCTTTGACACTGTCTCACATGCTGACATTATGAAAAAAATAGGTAAACTAAATAAAAACCCATACATTGTCTACTGGTTAGCAAACTGCCTATCGCAACAGATCCCAAGTAGTCAATGTAGCCGGTTCTCTCTGTGAACATAAAATTATAGCTAGAGGTGTGCCAAAGTGCCAGACTCTCCCCTGTTTGGCATTTATTTTTCAGACATCCAAGTCAATATCCCTGAAGTGTGGTTCACCAAGTTTGTTGATGACTGCAGGATGGACACTGTTATCCACTCATCAACTGATACTAAACTGCTCCAAAAAGGTCTGGAATATACATCTACCTGGTGTACTGAAAATGATCTCCTGCTAAATGCAAAAAAGTGCAGCATAGTATCCTTCAGCAAAAAATATACTCCTGCCTCATATAAGTTCATAGGTTCATAAGTATATACTAGGCTAATAACAAACAGGGCCCTTAAATGCCTACTCATGCAATCCAATTCAATTGTAACCCTATGTATCATGGGCGTTTATTCGGAAGGATATGTTAATTAGGAAGTTTCTAGAGGTTGTTGTTTCCACCATAGTTAGGAAGACTTTCTATCTAGGCTGATTCATTTCCAAAGGAATATCTTCAAGATCAAAAAAAGTTATCTTACCACTGTAACCTTTCTTTTTCACATCCATCACTGAATGCAATGCCCCTTTGGTATGTACAAACCCAAACATATTGCACAAGAAAGACCCTAACAATTTTTAATCAAAAGAATTAAAGGCCTTGAACTTATCAAAAGAATTAAAGGACTTGAACTTGTCAACTATACCAAAAGATTAACACAACTTTCTTCTTCTTAAGAGCCAGCTGGCTGCTTTCAGGTGACCTATATCTTGCTTTTCCAGTCACATTGACCCAGTCCTATGTGAATTTCTATTTCTTCACAAAAATAGTGGCTCTGCAAACACCTTCACTAAAGGTTCTTAATTTATACCAACAACTAATCAAGACTCACTGGTGGGATAGTTTTCTAACCCAAAGTATTCCCAGCCTATGGAATAAATTGCCACTGCTGGTCAAACAAAGTACTTCTTTGTTGTTAATGCAAGCCTTGATAATTGGATGGGCGCACACAAATTTACATCAGGGTTATCATGTACAGCCCTACTTGATTTGAAAGGGGAGCACAATGAAGTAGTTGTAAAGGTCAGCAAGAACTTTTATATATGTCTGCTTAAAGGTTTATATGTCTACACATCTTACATTCCCTGTGGTCACTTGCTTAGCATTGCTGCTATGTTTCTATGTTGCTACTGTCCTCCCCTTTCCATTTTACCATGGCCCTCCCCTTTCACTGTTGCAATAAAGGTATCATGTATAATTTTGCTATTCTTTTTCTCTTTCTTCCTTCCTTATGGTGCCCTGTACAATTTCTATATCTGACATCCCTCTCATCTTAAAAAAAATAGGTCAACTTGTACTTGCCGACAAAGAAAAAAATAAGCAAACAACCAAGCAAAAAAATCTCATTTTCTTTTTAAACTGTAGCAAACTGCTTGAAATATTTGTAGCAAATGGTTTCCCAAAAAGAGTTAAAGTGTTTTAGCCACGACAGTTCTGGATGCCAGTAATGCACTAAAGACCATTTGGCATCTTTCTATAGTGCTCCAGCAATTTGTGACTGGAGTGGCTGATCCATTCACCTCACCCTAGCCTCACCTCTCCTTGGAAGTGCAGATTTTACTAACATGTCTACCTTATAATGTATTCTGTAGTGCCATGTTCTCCTTGTTTACTCATCTATGATGGTGCTTTGACGTTAGAATTTGACAGCTGCCCAAGAAAAAAACTACTGTAGCAGCTTCATTTGAAATCTCCTTTTAGGTAGTAATAAGAGGCATAGCTAAGATAACAATGATTTTTTTTTATTTCTTTATGAAACACTCTTCTCTAAAAAGGGTCAAGTTCTATCATAGACTGGCTTATGCAGCAACATTCGATTAACCATTAGCCATCTTTCCACTAAAAACTGTATTACACATTTTACTAAGTTGTCAATCACATTAAAGTATTTATGGAAGTACTGAAATAAAGTATTGGCAGTCCTTAGCTATGTTTCAAATGAAAAAAAAAAATTCTACTAATGGCCCTCTTGTTTCAAGTAATAATATTTTAATCTACACAGTGGTATGCTATAATCTGTGCAATTTATCAAATATATGGTCAGTACTGACTTCTAATGAGACAGGAGTAGTTTATTTTGCAAGGATATATAAACACCAGTTCAACATTTGAAATCTTATTTTTTTATTTGCTTTAGAGGATATACATTTTTCTTCTTCCTAGCAGCCCAACAAATGAGCAGTTTGCTAATTGTAAAGAAATATTTTGTACACTCTTTGCCCCGATGCCTATTGACCATCAGCCCCCTCCCAGCCAACTAGCCCACCACTAGGGTGTGCTCAATCAGGAGTGGCTGTTATTTAGACAGTCATTCAGGTGATTGGAGAATGTTCTACTTTAATGCTACATTTCACTCCCTATGGATGCCTGGCTCATGAAGCCAAAGGAGAGTGCGCAGTGGGCTGCCCCTGCTGGTTATCCCTCACTTCCACAATTGTCATTGCCAGTGAGCAGCTCTGGCCCCCTCCATTTCCTCAAGCACAGGAAGGGGTTTTCTTTGGTCTTCACTGGAGAAATCCCACTTATGTACTTTTTATGTGCTTGCTACCTTCCCCACCCCAGGCAGAGATGAGCAGGACAAGGCCCTTCATCCACCCCCCCCCGGCTGGTTTTTCTACTGCCTGGAACACTAATCAGAATCTTGGTTGCCTAGGTTACAGTGAGGGCTCCATCCCTCTACACCAAAATCCATGCTCATAAAGTAAATTGTTGGGCTACCAAATCTTCAACAGAATGCTTTTTAAGTATTTTAGTACACTGACCACTCCTGCTAATAAGCAGGCTATTTCCCTGTGGTAAGGTATTTATCCTACTTTTTGAAGAATTAAATAATTTATAAAGATGAGGGGTCAAATTGAATTCCTTGTTTCCAATATACCTACCTAGCCAACCTTAGATAACATCTTTCACTGAAAAGTTGTTAATTTTATATGGGAAAGATGATGACTGACTGAAGAAAGGCATTGACTAAGAGATTGAAAATGTTATTCTCTTAGGTTCATAGGTTCATAGGTAGGTACTAGGCTATCGGCCTAAGTGCCTAAGTAAGCCTAGTCAACAAGATACCCTTGCTTACGCCACCCAAGAAAGTTAATTTCCTGTACCCCTGTCAAGCAGAGCCACAAAAGTGATCCCGGGTGTATTACCTATTTCCCATCCACTCATCAAGATTTTTCTTAAAGAGTGCTAATGAGGAACTTTGTTTGCCATAGATGGGTAGCTTGTTTCAGAGTATAGGAAGTCTCTGGGACAGGAATCTATCCCTCCAGCATGTCCTGTTTATTGTAGTGACAAGGTTTAGGTCCCTAGAGCATGTAGCTCGGAGGGGTTGGGATTTCTTTAGGTGTAGCATGTCCAACAGCTCTGGGTTTAAATAAATTTATATGTTAGGCAGAGATCTCTTTGGAGTAGATGATATGCTACGGAGTTTTTTGAGACGGTCAGTGTAGGACATCTGTTTGAGGCCAGTAATCCTCTTTGTGAGGTATTCTGTGGCCTTTCCAGCTGCTGCAGATGTCTTGAAAGGTACATTCCAAAACGGGCATTGTACTCTCTAATGGGTTTAATGAGTGCTGAGTAATAGGGATCAATGACCTCTTTTTCCTGGATGAGAGCCCTTTTGTGATGAGGTGTGCCACATAGAAGGATTTCTTGACTACTGTGGCAATATGATTATCAAAGTAGAGACTACTGTCCACCTGGATCTCAAGGTCTCTTATCACACATTCAGCATTAAGTAGACTGCTGTTTATGTGGCAACCATGGGTACAGAGTTTTTACCAAAGGGGATGACAATGCACTTTTTGGCACTGAGCTTGAGGCAATGCCTCTGACACTACGCATCCATCTCAGTGAGGCCCTTCTGTAGAATGTCCACATCATTTGGGGACTCGACTGTGGCTCCTAGTTTGCAGTCATCTGTGAACTTCATTAGCCAGAGGCCTTCTGTGTTAGCTTGTACTTCAGAGAAGTAGATACCAAACAGGAGAGGTCCCAGGACTGAACCCTGAGGTACTCCACTTGTCACTAGTTTGAAGTCAGATTTGGAGTCTGCGACTTTTACAGTGTGGGTTCTGTCAGGGAGCCAGTTGGCAACCTGTCTTGTGACGTAGGGATTTATATCTAGTTTAGTGAGTTTAGCTATAATTCCAGAATGGGGGATGATGTTGAAAGCCTTGGCAAGGTCAAGATAGGCTGTGTGAACCACCTTACCAATGTCTATGGCTTTATTGACTGCCTCAAATATGTTGATCAGGTTCAGAAGGCATGATCTGCCTTTCACAAACCCGAACTGTGTGGGGTCCAGAGTTTGGAGGTTACAAATGGCTTTGTTTATGAGTTCCATGATGATATGTTCCATGGCTTTGCAGACCAGGCTTGTCAGGCTAATAGGACAATAGTTCCCAGGATCAGTGGTGGGTCCCCCTTTGTGGAGTGGGATAACTGTTGCTATGTGCCATTCAGTGGGCACAATGCCTGACGTGAGACTATGATTGAACATGGTGCTTAGGTGGGGAGCCATTTCGTTCTGAAGTTCATGTAAAATGCAGCGTGGGATGTTGTCCGGTCCCATGGATGCTGTGTTTTTGGTTTTAGAGAGTGCAGCTTTTACCTGCATAGTTGTGATTACAGGGACTCTGGATTCTTCCTGTATAGATATGGGCCCTTTAGGGGGTGGGAGGGGGGTAAAGTTAGTACTGAACCTATCTGCCAGGATGTTGGCAATATCAGTTGGTTCTGTAATTTTCGTGCCATTGTGCTGTAACTCAGAGCAGATCTGGGTGTTGCCATTGAGATTCTTGACATAGCTATAGAATGCTTTGTGGTTGTCCTTAGAATCAGTGGTGATTTTGTTTTTGCAGCTAGCTTTGGAGGATCTTATAAGGGATCTCAGCTTCTCACTGAAGCTGACCATGGAGCTCCTCCACTCATAGGATTTTACTGTTTTGCAACAGTTTCTTCCTTCTGTTGTAGAGTTTGTTTATGGCAGGGGACCACCAGATTGGCTTCCTTTGTTTGGAGGATAGCATCTTGGTTCTGTTTGGGATAGCATGATCCATGCACTCGTGTAAGTGCTTATAGAGTGCATTTGTGTAGGGTTCAGCAGTCATAACTGTATTGTCCATCTGCATGGGTGTCATAACGTTCACCACTTCTGTCTTAAGAAGCATGAAGTTGGCTTTGAAGAAATTTTTTACTATGGTTTCCTTAATGGGGGGTGGGGGTGGGATGTGGATATCAAGGGTGATTAGCTTATGGTTGGATCTGACCAACGAGGAGTTGACTTCAGGTGTGGAACACCAGTAACTCATGTTGGTAATGACTAGGTCTAGGATATTGTTGCCCTGTTGGGGGTGTGGATAAGTTGATCCAGGGCATTGGAATTTATGAATTACAGAAAGCGTTGAGCGAAGGAGTTGGTACATGAGTAGTTTTCCCAGTTAATGGTGGGATAGTTGAAATCGCCCATTATTAGGGTGTTTGGTTGAACCCTAATATTTTCCAGTATATCAAGAAAAGAGGAGTGGGAATCCTGGAGCATGGTGGAGGATCTGTAGCAAGTTACAATTTGGATTGCAGTTTTACCCAGAGTTAGTTGCACTTGGATAACCTCAGATGCATTATGCTGCACAACTAGCCTGGAGGTGTGGATATCTTTAATGAATATGGACACACCTCTGCCTTTGGTGTTCTGGCCCAGGTTAGATGGCCAGAAAGTGTGGTATGAGTTATAGCCTGGTAATGCAGGGGTGATCTCTAGAGCCTTGAACCAGGTCTCAGTTGGTGCACAGATATCGATGTTCTCCATTTTAAGGAGTGCCTCGAGTGACTGCATTTTGAGATTTAGACTTCTAGCATTGAGTAGCATTACCCTCAGTTTTTGCTTGCCTTTTCCTGTTATGGTGGTGAATTTGTCATTTGCACCTTGCCTAAAAAAGGCACTATAAGGGCAGCAAGACCCTTAGCCAGTATCCGGAATCCCAGGGGCGACAGGTGCAGGCCATCTCTGGCAAAGCATTGTGGTCTATCAACCATGTCGTCCCAGGCAGACAGATACTGGATCCCCTTAGAATGACACCAGAAGCTTAGCCAATTGTTGAAGTCAATCATTTTGTCCTTGTACTGCGGTATCATTCTGGGCAATGGCATGCTGCTACTCAGGGCTAAGGTCATACCTACCTGAGCTACAAGATTGGAGAGCTCTTCCATGTCTCTTTTCATGTAGTCCAATGAGGTGCGTCTCAGGTCATTCACACCAACATTGACAATGACAGAGTCATATTTGTACTTGTTGTGGAGTGACCTGAGTGCATAGGTTATGTGGTGGATCCTGGCAACTGACAGGCAGCTGAAAGTAACCTTCTCCTTGTTTAGCCTGGTGAGTGGGACATGAGTATGCCTGACTATAGAGTCACCTATGACTAGTGTGTTGGGTACGTTATTTTGCCTTATAGGGTGTGGTTTATTGGCACACTGAGTCTGTGGGCTATGTGTCAATTGGGTTGTGTTGGGGGTGGAGGTTACTTGCATTTCTGCTTTGGAGGTCTCTGTTGCTTGAGCAGATTATTATTGAGAGCCTTCGCAAATGTTTTTGTGTTTCTAAGTGTGGATTTTGGTGGTGCAGGTTTAGTGGGACTTTGTGATGAGTGTGATGTGGTGCAAGTGTTTACCTTCTCCTGTTGACTGTCAAGTTCAGTCTTGGTTGGAAAGAGCTTTACCTCCAGTTTGGCTAGATAAGTGCATCTCTCACAGACTGTGGTGTTGGGTGGTAGGAGGAGAGGGTTGTCTGTGTACAAGAGGCAATTTCTGCATTGCCTTAAGATGCCCAGATTCATCAGATAGACAGGAGAGAACACTGGGAACTGACCCTTAGACATGCCTGAATAAAAAACTACTTTCCTCTAGACAAGTGAGGAAAATGAGTATAAGAGCTGTTTTCTCTCAGCAAGCGAGGAAAGTAAGTACAAAAACTGTTTTCTTCTAGGTAAAGATGAAGGTTGAGTGCTGTAGTAATTTCTAGCGTATTTAGTGCTAATAACAAGTACTGAACAAGTGCTGAGCATGAATAAGCAAATTCAATTGCTAAAGCTAAAAATCTGTCCCTGGATCTTGTGGCAGATAAGCTACCTAGTGCTTATCACTTCCACTGATAAGCTAGAATGCTTCCCTCCAACACAGATAGGCTTGGGAGGCTTATAAGCTTACAAACAGTCCTGGATACAGAAAATCTGTATCTGGACTAGACTAGTTACAGGAAAGGTGGGAAACAAGTGCAAATGCAGGCTTTTAAACCAGAAAAATTGAAAGAGATGGAAAACCTGCCCAAACGGCCAATAAACTACAATTTCTGGTCCAGAAACCACTCTTGTGGTAGATAGGCTACCTAGTGCTTACCACTACCACTGATAAGCTAGAAGGCTTCACTCCAACACAGAATGGTTTGGGGGGCTCAGAAGCTTACAAGCAGTCCTGGATACAGCAAATCTCTATCTGGACCTAGACTAGTTACAGGAAAGATGGGAAACAAGCACAAACGCAGGCTTTTAAACCAATAAGTTGAAAGAGATAGAAAAAATGCCAAACGGCCAATAAACTGCCAAACGGCCAATAAACTACAATTTCTTGAAATGATCTAGATTATATTGATCAATATAAGAATAGCACTAAAGAAAATGAAGACAGGGAAAGTAGCAGGCTCAGATGAGGTAACAGAAGATTTGATCAAGATGTCAGATGAGTTAGGGGAGAAGGACGAATCATGGATGGCTGAAGAATAATTATTTTATTGCCAGTGTACAAGAACAAAGGGGACATTTGCAACTCTGGGCAATATAGAGGCATCAGACCCTTGTCACACTGCATGAAAGTGCTGGAGTGGGCGATTGATAAATGAATTATAAAGGGTTGTAGAATGCCAGATGGGAAATTAATAGTTAGGATTTAGATTATGGTGCAACACATCCATCACAATGTTTGCTGAGAGACAAAAGCTACAGATGAGGAACAAATCCAGCTGGTCATTCTTATACTTGAATAAATCATGTGGCAGAGTACCAAGAAAGCTAATATGGGCAGCCCTGCGATGGTCTGAAGTCACAGAATCACTGGCAGAATTACTACATGGCTAAGTTTATAAAGGACCACCACTGACAGTCTTTAGCTATGCTTCAAATGAAAGAAAAACATTTCTACCAATGAGAGATGCCTATGAACCTATATAAAAGGACCCAATGACACAAGTATAAACAGTCTTTGGACTCACAACAGGGTTAATGGATGTGGGGGTGCATCAGGGTTCATCTCTGAGGCCATTGCTATCGTATTGGAGATGGATAACAATAAGCAAACATGTTGGAGGGAACAGATCAACGAAGCTGCTATATGCAAATGATGTTCAATTACAAGTAGACGCTGAACATGAACTTCAGCAAAGGATAGGGAAATGGAAACTGAAAGCACATGGGATGAAACTGCATACAGACTGGGCAGTTGTCATGACAACAAATGAGGTAAATCAGAATAAGCTGAAAATTGAGGTAGAGGACAAAAATAGAACAGGTCAATAGCTTATTCCATAATATTGGAAAGCATTCTGTAAAATTACTGTCATTTTTTTATATTATTCATATTTATTTTTCAGTATTAGGTTTCCTGGTTTGGTGTTAGCTGCCCTAGCAATGTATAGCAGGCATAGATGTTCAAACATGGCCAGATCTCCCATTGCCTTATATACCAGCCTGACATCGCTGTTTAATAATCTAAAGGAAACAGATAATTTGCTTTATTAACTTAAATATCAACTGCTTGAGTATCATACACTCATTAATGATAGCCTGATTAATGCTATATTCATGATCAGAACTGAACTGAAATAAAGTGCTTTTTAGGGGGCTAGTCTCCTGCACCCTACAATATAGGGACACATCCTCATACTCCAGTCTGTAAATATACTGCTTCTGAGGTTTCATAAAGTTAAAGAAAGTATATTTACAAAAATAGTCTGTGTATTTGAACATCTCACATTGGAATACACGGATTAGCATTAAGCTGCAAGCAGATGAGCGATGAGCAGCTGAACATCGAGAAAGTAAATATAATGACATTTCCTGAAAACTGGCTGAATAATTTTAGTTTTCCAGTGCTATGCTTTTTCTAACAAGAAATTAAACATTTTCAAGTTCTTTCAAGGGAATTCTTCATAGGTTACAGAACATCAGTAGGGTAGCTAGGGTGGGGCGAGAGGGGCAATTGACCTGGGCACAAAGTGCTGGGGGAGGCACGATTAGCCAATCTGTTTCTCTCTTTAATTAAATGCCAGCTTTTAAAAGCTGGTATTGCATTTGCTGGCAAACGTGAGCACTGTACCAATCAGTGTGTGGTCTAAACTATAGCAGACTGCTTGCTATATTGTAGTAAGCAGTTTGCTACAATTTAAAAGTAAAAAAAAAAGAAAATTTCTTTTTTTTCCATCTTAAATAAAACCTGAGTGCTGAAACACTCCATGCAGGCAGGGTATAAAGTGTAGCAACTGTTTGCTACAGTTTGAAAGATTTTTAACTAAAAGATTACCACCACAGAGCACCATAAGGGCAGGGTATAAACTGTAGCAACTGTTTACTACATTTGTAGCAATCAGTTTGCTACAGTTTAAAAGAAGATTTTTTTTTCACAAAAAATGCAGAAGGGGTTAAGGGGCAGGGCAAAGAAATGGGACCTGAATGGCTGGGGCAGGATGGAGGAGAAGGACTTGCTAGCAGAAGGAATAGCCTTTTTTTTCAGTGGAAGAGCTGGGATGAAAGGAGTGGAGCTAACTGTAATATCCCAATGGCTACAATGTAGCTATTGGCTTATTACAGCAAAGTGTTTTTTTTTTTTTGTTTTTTACTCTTCAATGGAAGAGCTGGTGTGTTAGGGGGCAGGTATCTAAACTGATCACTGGTTCATGATACAGGAACAGTACACTGGTTGAACAAGCTATGCTTCTGCAGAATATAATATACAATTAGCCAGAGCAGTGAGGTTTAAGGTGGCATAATAATCTCTCTTGAAGGACAAGACATGCCCTTCAGAATTAAATGGGCTACAGAATACACTTTTCTATCACTAGTGCATATGTATACACTTGTCAAAGTTTACATTGTTCTTTACTGTTCTGCTCAGATCTTGATGTTGTCTTCTTTGTGATATAAGCTTTTCTTTTGCTTCATGATTTACATCTTTTTTGTCAAGTGTCATGGTGCTACTTGTACTGACATTAGAGATGAAGCAATATATTACCTATTATACCAGGTATACATTTTTGCAGAGTTGGAGAACTTTGGCATCTTTTAATGAAAACAATTATGTTACCCAGTCTGCAAACATCAGCATATTTAGTTATCCATATTTCTGGTTCTAGTTTGATATGTGAGAAGCATAATCCAAAAGAAAAGTGGCTCAGGAAAGAGCCCTGTAGGGTACAACTGATAACCCTGGTTGGGATAGGCAAGTAAATCTAACTTTGCTTAATCAGTGTTTAATCCATTGCATTTCACACAGATTTGTATTTAATCCTTTTAATTTGTCAGTAACTTTCCACACAGATTTTATGCTATACAGGTTTGTCTGTTTTCATATGCAGCGGTATCTCCTTGGATGGGGTTAGTAGGATTCCCTGTAGTGGAGAAAGATGTTTGGCTGCTGAAGATCAGTGAACCTAAGAGCTGCCACTGATTTTTTAGAGGTTGGCCTTAAATGTATTACAGTCCTGCTTTCACCCCTTATACACATGTGTGCTATGAGTCTTTGTAGGGAGATGTGTAAAGAGCTCATATGAGGGATGCTACTTTCCCGTACATGATAAGAACAAATCCAGAAGGTCACAGTAAATCACTGGGCCACACAAATGATACAATAAAATAAATGCATCCAATGAAACTACAAGTAACTTAAATTTATTCATTTAAAAGGAACAAAACTCACAATAAACGTTAGTAATAACTTTCTCATAAATGATTCTTCAGGCTTATGAATCAGAATAGGAAACTGTTTCATATTCTGATTCATAAGCCTGAAGAAGTATTTATGCGAAAGTTATGACTAGCCTTTATTGTGAGTTTTACTGCTCTTAAATAAATACATTTAAGTTACTAATGGTTTCAGTGGGTGGGTTTATTTTATTATATTTTCCTGTACATGCAGTGTCCTCACAAGCTTTTCCAGACTGAACTGGTGCCTCTACAATCCTCTTTGGCCACTGGAGAATCCAGTGGAAAAAACATCACAAGTACATATTACCTTTTTTTCTCTTTCATCTTTTTCTCCCCAGATGCCTGAGCTGCTAATTGAATGTTGGTCACCTGGATCATAGTCACTAGCACAACTGGAAAAAATTATTCCAGTATGTGGAACAGTGTGAAAAGCCTTAACAATATCAAGATAAACAACAGGTGCTCTCAACTTTTAAATAAGTGCTGCAGTTATTTCTTCAAAGAATGTTACTTGAGTCAGAAAGGATGATCTCCTCTTAACAAACCCATATTGTTCCTTATCTAGCAGAAGTAGATCATTTGAATAAGCCCCTTTATGAGACTCTTCATACTTTTTTTACATAGAATATAGGTCAGGGTGGAAAATCTAAAAATGTCTGGGTCTTGAGAACCCCATTGTGAGCTGATACCAATATAGCCTGTTATCATAGGTTAGGTATGTGTCCACATGCTAGAATTTTGTTTAACATGATTTCTACTTTGTTTCCATGTTCTATCCAAAAAAGTTATCTGTTTACATTTTTTTAGTTTGCTCTGGGACCTTAGTCTTTTAGCTTAATTAACAGTTGTGGGGAGATTGTGTCGACATTGTACTGCACTTCAATTTCACAAGTAGAATTACTTGTAAAAGCTAATTGTTTCTATTGTAAACCCTGCTGAGCCTTAGTCTTGTAGCTTCATTCACATTTGTGGCAGGACTGTGAACTGCTGCAGACTTGAACCTTATTTTGTCATTTATTACTGCATTTTTCTATAAATAGCATGACTGGTACATTTCTGCATAGTCTTATACCTAAACTTTAGCAGGATTACAGAAGTGGGATTATTGTTTTTTTTCTGTTCTAGGATTTTTGCTTCAGTGCTTTTACAGTTTTTGATATTCTAATTTTGCTCCTACAGTTCGATATATATATATATATATATATATATATATATATATACAATTATTATTATTATTATTATTAATAATATTATAGATATTTGTCACTGTAATCATCCTACTTGAAATTCTTCCCTAAATTTTATACACTGTGGATAATCCAATTTTTATTCTTTTTTTCTTTTATTTTCTATCTGTTTTTGTTGTGTCTCTATCCTCATTTCTCTTACTTGTACTATATGGTAAATTTACTAGTCTATATTTTGTAGTATCTATTTTATTATGGATTTATATTGTCTATTTTGCTGTCGAGCTTTTCTCCTCGGTCCTCCACTGAAAAATGGCACTAGCTCAGTCAGACTATCTCAGTCAACAAATGTCAAATTAAAAAAAAAAAAAATATATATATATATATATATATATATATATATATATATATATATATAGATAGATATATATTCTTTTCATCATTTACATGCTCAAGTTGTATTCCACTGCCTTTCTGTTCCCCTATCCCTATTCTTTGGATATGGATCCCTCTCTAGCTAGCCTACTTCTTCCTTAAATTTTCCCAACCCTCCGACGTTTTTTCTATTGTGGTTTTACAAGGCTATGTCTCTGGCCTCCACCCCTTATGATAATCTGATTTCCAAAGTCTCTTCCTCGCCTCTTTCATTGCTATTGTCTGTTGTATACATCAATTGTTTTCCACAGATCCATGATACTGAGAGCCTACTCAGCAAACCAGCATTGCTCTTATGTAAATCTTCTTTACTACATAGTCTCCTGCTCATCCTGAGTTCAGCAAAGCTTGGCATCCTAGCCTGTATTTCAAAAGTGTTTTGCTTGTATCCAGTGCCTTCCAGGCAAAGCTAAGTACTTTTGATTGCTAAATATCACTTGCTTAAGTTATTCTGAGTGACCACTACTTTTTCCTACTTTTATTTGTGTATTTTGCTGTATTTATATAAACAAATTTCTCTTCCTGTTACTGTTACTGCTATAAGACTGTACTGAAATTACCATCAGCAATGGGTTTTTACAATAGGAAAACAAAGTTTATTCATCTTATGGCAGGGGGTGTTTGCCTGCTCTGTCTGAGTTGGGAGACACACAAAAGGGTTCATAGTGTAGTCATTTTATTGGCTGAAAGGTCCATTAGTCAGTTTTCTGCTTTTTCTGTGTTGTTATACATTTGGCACTTTTGCTCAGAGTTGCTCAATGCACAGCAGTGGTTAGCAGTGCCCTGTATGGCAGCAAACAGCTAGAAAGCAAAATTTTCTTATAGAATTGTCCGTAAAACTGTAGTCTGTAAAGCAGTTAATATAGAACAAATACCTTGTGTATTGTCAAGTTTAGAATAGCCAGCTGGGTGTCAAGTGGCAATACCTATTGATTTAGTAGAATTCAGTATTGTGTAAACACAAAAGTTAGCAGAATTTGGCACTGTTTAGCATAATCTGTCCCAGTAAGGCACCCTTATCAGTCTGCAGCAACAAAGCACTCTTAATAGACTTCTAACTCCCCTCCTTGTAACTCATCAATCAAAAGACTGGATAGCATGGATATGCAATTTCCTAACTTCTCTGTAGCCAGCTTAGTGGATATGGCTATCTTGCAGCAATGTAGCAGTTGTCTCATGTTTACCGACAACCACTTAATCCTTAAAGAAATGGACACGGTATGCAAGAGGAGTATTTGCATAATGACACTGGAAGCTAAACTCTTCTATACAAGTGCTCATCAGGTTGTTAAAACCGGGTATACAACACCTGCCTCATGTATCACACATCATACACATCGACTAACATATACTGAAGCACTTAAAAGCAATTTTCCTAAACAATAAATATTGCCTACTCCACCAGTTAGCAAAGCTATGCATCAGCAAGCCCAAAGACACTCAGAAAAAACAACACGTAAGAGCGGACATACTGTCACTCTCAGTGGAGCCCCAAAAACTCTTTAAGGCAAGCAAACACACTTCACAGGGCTGTTATCATAGGGGACTCCATTATAAAACATGCTACTGTCTCTCTAACCAGGCGGAACAAGAAGAAGGTAACGATTAGCTGCTTATCTGTAGACAGGATCTGACAAATCATGCACACACTCAAGTCATTACACCACAGGTACTTCTATGATTCTGTCATATTCTGAGTAGGTGTAAATGACCTGAAATGTACCTCCCTGGACTATATGAAGAGAGACATTATGGATATTTCAGACTGTGTCTCAGGCTGATATGAGCCTAGCACTGAGCATCATATTACCTTCAACAAAGATGATACAACAAAATGAGCAAAATATCATTGATGTTAAAAATTGGTTGTTTTTCTGGTGTCAATCTAAGGTTAATAATATTTGTCCTTGGGAGGACATAGTTAACAGGCCATGTTGCTTTATCAAGGATGGTCTGCACCTGTTCCCTCTAGGATTTCAAATAAAGACTAAAACTTTATCCACTCCCATAGAGCCTTTTTTAGGCAATGCCAAATTGACAACCCTACTGACAAAGCAAAATCAACTCAATTGTACCTCAAAGTGTTACTGTTCAATACCATGAGTATACATACAAAAATGAATAAATAAATAAATAAATACACCCTTCCAAGCCCTCTTCACACTCAAAAGTATAGACATATGTGCAGCTACTGAGACATGGTTTAGAGTGGCAGAGAGTATCCTGGCAGTGCAAGGTTTCAGTGCCTTCCACATTTTTAGACTAGCAGCTCCACAGACTTAGGCTACAGGGGGAGGTGTCTCAATATACATCAGAAACAAACATCTATGTAGGTTGGTCAAACAGGAACACATACTGGAATTTCTTCATGTGCAGATCACCATAGCCAAAATCCTGTACCATATCCTAGCCACTTTTAATTTCTCCAAGTCTTTTGGGTTTCTAATACCATGATGGGAATAGGGTTGCCAGCTTTCTTTGGGGCTAAAACTGATCTAAGGTCACGCCCCTCGCATCATCCAATAACTCCATCCATTCCCACCCCCTCTCCCATCCATGCTCCACCCATTTTGTGACATCACTATGACATCAGCTGATGGGAACGCCTTCTTTTTCTGTTGCAGATGCCTGCTTTCAGCCAATGTCTCCCCAGTTGCCATAAACACTGTTCAAAACTCTCACTGTGCATACTGTCTTCTGCTTTACTTCTACAGTGATTACAGATATTTGGATTTAATTTAAAACATTTATTAAAAATTTTATAGCACAAACTACTGATACACATTTGCTAAACAAAGCGATACAGTCTCACAATGAAAACAAACTTAGCATTAAAACTACTCTGCCTTTAAATCTCACATTCACAGAAACAGCATTGAACATCGTTTTCCCAAGTTTAGGATGATAACATTTTAAAATGTTCTAAGAAATGACAGTATTAACAACAATCATATCTTACATCAATAACACAGACCTGAAAATGTATAGCATGGTCTAAAAATACATGTTTAGTATAAAACAATATATAATGACACAATTGGTCTTGCAGCTTTTGAAAAATGAACCTATGCCTTTTATAGAAATCTGCAGAGCATATGCATCATAGGTTCATAGGTAGGTACTAGGCTATCTGCCCGAGGGCATTTATAAGCCTAACCCATGTGTGTTAGCTTTTGCCACCCCATTGATTAATTAACTGAGCCTCTGTCAAGAAGAGCCAATGAAGTGATCCCAGGGGTGTATTTTCTGTTACCCATCCACTAGTCAAGGTTTCTCTTGAAGAGTGTTAGTGAGGGGCTCTGCGTAATGTAGTTAGGAATTTTGTTCCAAAGCATGGGGAGTCTCTGTGACATGAATCTATCCCTCCAGCATGTTCTATTTATTGTTGTGGCGAGGTTTAGCTCGCTAGAGTGAGTGGCTCGCAGTGACTTGGATTTCTTTAGGTGGAGCATGTCCATCAATTCTGAGTTGGACATGACTTTGTAAGTCAGGCAGAGATCACCTGTGAGTAAGCGATATGCCACTGAGTACAGCCGGAGTTTTTCCAGTTTGGCTGCATAAGACATATGTTTGAGACCAGTAATCCTCTTGGTGAGGTACTTTTGTGGTCTTTCCAGCTGTTGGAAGTGTTTTGTGAGGTGCATCCCAAATGGGGCATTGTACTCTATGATGGGATGATGGGTCTGATGAGGGACAAGTAGAGAGGCACTATAACCTCTTTATTTTTAGATGCAAACCCTTTAGTAATTAGATGGGCTACATAAAGGGATTTCCTAACTACTTTGGCAATATGATTGTCAAAGGAGAGATTATTATCTACCTGGACCCCCAGATCTCTTATTACCTCTTCTGTATTAAGGGGGCTGCCACCTATGTGATAATTCATGGGTGTTTTGTTTTTCCCAAATGGGATGACTATGCATTTTTTGGCATTTAGCTTGAGGCCATGACTTTGACACCAGCTGCCCATCTCAGTAAGGCCATTTCGGAGAATATCCATGTCAGCCGGAGAGTCAATTATGGCTCCCAGTTTGCAGTCATCGGCGAACTTGGTTAGCCATAGTCCTCCTGTGTTTGCCTGTACTTCTGAGAAGTATACGCCAGACAGTAAGGGTCCCAGGATCGAGCCTTGTGGGACACCACTTGTGACTGGTTTAGAGTCAGACCTGGAGCCCGCTATTCTTACCGTGTGAGTTCTGTCTGTAAGCCAGTTGGCAACCCATCTTGTGACGTAGGGGTTCATGTTCAGGCTGGTGAGTTTTTCTATAATTCCTGAGTGGAGATGGTGTCGAAAGGCTTGGCGAGGTCAAGGTAGGCTGTGTGAACTACCTTCCCCTTCTCTATGGTCTTGGTGACTGTCTCGAAGAAGTCAACCAGGTTTAGTAGGCATGATCTGCCCTTAACAAAGCCGAACTGGGTCAGGCCAAGTGTTTGGAGGTTCCCAATGTCTTTGTTAATGAATTCCATGATGATGTGCTCCATAACCTTGCAGACCAGGCTAGTCAGGCTTATGGGCCAATAGTTACCAGGGTCAGTTGTGGCCCCTCCTTTGTGGAGTGGAATAACATTTGCTGTGCACCTTTCTATGGGCACATAGCCTGTGGAGAGGCTGAGGTTGAACAGTGTGTTTAGGTTGGGGGTTAGTTTGTTCTGTAGTTTGTGCAAGACACAGCCTGGGACACCATCTGGCCCCATTGACGCTGTGCTTTTGGCTTTTGAAAGGGCTGTTTTCACCTGTGTGTCTGTGATTTCCAGGACACTACACTTTTCCAGTATTGTTGTGGGCCCTTTTGGGGGTGAGAGGGGGTGAAGTTTGCACTGAATCTATCTGCCAGGATGTTGGCAATATCAGTGGGTTCAGTATATTTTGTGCTATTTTGCACTAGCTCAGAGCATATCTGCGAGTTGCCACTTAGATTCTTGACATAGCTAAAGAAGGCTTTGTGTTTATCTTTTGAATCATTGGCTATTTTTCTTTCGAAGTTAGCCTTGGAGGATTTTATGAGGAACCTTAGTTTCTTACTGATACTGATCAGGGATGTCTTTGCTTCTTGGGATTTGCTTTTTTTCTGAGCTAGTTTCCTCCTTCTATTGTATAACCTGTTTATGGCAGGGGTCCACCAGACTGGTTTCCTTCTCTTCCGGGAGTGAGTCTTGGTTTTGCCAGGGATGGCATGATCCATGCATCCTTGTAGGTGCTAATTGAGTGCATTTGTAAAGGTTCCTGCATCTAGGACACTGTTATCCTTTAGCATGGGGGCTGTGAAACTTACCACCTCTGTCTTAAGTAAGATGACGTTTGCTATAGAAATGTTTTTCACTGTGGTTTCCTTGGTTGGAGGTGGTGGTGTGGTGTGGACATCCAGAGTGATTAGTTTATGGTCTGATCTAACCAGTGATGGGTTGACCTCTGGTGTGGAACACCTGTCGCCCATGTTGGTGATGACCAGGTCCAATATGTTTTCACCTCTGGTAGGGGAGTTTACCAGCTGATCCAGGGCATTTGAGTTGATAAATTCCAGGAAGCACTGGACCTGGGAGTTTGTACTTGAGTAGTTTTCCCAGTTAATGGTAAAGTAATTGAAATAGCCCAATATCAGGGTGTTCAGTAGGACCTTCATATTTTCCAGTGTCTCCAGAAAGGCGGAGTGGTGGTCCTGGGTCATGGAGGGTGATCTGTAGCAGGCCATAATTTGCATTGCAGATTTGCCTGATTTTTAGTTGCACATGGATGATCTCGGAGGTATGCTGTGCCACTAACCTGGATGTGTAGGTATCCTTGATGAATATGGATACACCCCCTCATTTTGTGTTTCGGTCCATGTTCTGTGGCCAAAATGT
Source organism: Protopterus annectens (assembly GCF_019279795.1). Lineage (NCBI taxonomy): Eukaryota > Metazoa > Chordata > Ceratodontiformes > Protopteridae > Protopterus > Protopterus annectens. The sequence continues at coordinate 985,896,054 of NC_056730.1, forward strand.
GTGGTATGAGTTGTAGTCCGGTAGTGCTGGGGTGCTCTGTGGAGCCTTGATCCAGGTTTCAGTTACTGCACAGATGTCGACGTTCTTCATACTGAGGAGTGCTTCGAGCACGTGCATTTTGAGATTTAAACTCCTGGCGTTGAGTAGCATAACCCTCATTTTTTTATTTGTGCTGTTTACGGAGGTGGGTTTGACTTTTGAGCCTTGCCTAAAAAAGGCACTATGGGGGCAATGAGAGCCTTGGCCAGTATTTGAAAGCCTAGGCGTGACAGGTGCAAGCCGTCTGTTGCAAAACAACGAGGCCTGTCGAGCATGTCGTCCCAGGCTGACAGACATTGGATTCCCTTTGATTGACACCAGAAGCTTAGCCAATTGTTGAAACTGATAATTTTTTCTTTATATGGTGGTATAATTTTTGGTGAGGGCAGGATGCTACTCAGGGTCAGGGTCATACCCGCCTGGGCTACATGATCAGAGAGCTCTTCCATGTCTCTTTTCATGTAGTCCAGGGAGGTATGTCTCAGGTCATTCACACCAACATGAACAATGACAGAGTCATATTTGTACTTGTTCCGGAGTGACCTGAGTTCTTGTGTTATGTGGCGGTTTCTGGCTCCCGACAGGCAGCTAACAGTAACCTTCTCCTTGTCCAGCCTAGTGAGTGGGATGTCAGTGTGCCTGACTATAGAGTCGCCTATTACTAGTGTGTTAGGTATGTTATTTCACCTTAAGGGCTGTGATTGTGCGGCACACTGATTTTGTGTTTTATGTGTTGTCTGGTTTGTGATGGGAGGTGCAGGTTTTTTATGTGTCTGCTTTGGAGGTCTGTGATGCTTTTGCAGGTTTTTATTTAGAGCCTCCGAGTATGATTTCATGTATTTATGTGTATTTTTTCCCAGTGCTGGTTTAGTATGTTTATGTGAGGCTGGAGGTGTGGTGCAAGTGTTAACCTTCTCCTCATGAGTGCTTGTTCCAGTCTTGGGTGGAGAGAGCTTAGCCTTCAATTTAGCTATATAATTGCATCTCTTGCATATGTTAATGTTTTGTGGTAGGAGCAGAGGGTTGTCTGTGTACATGAGGCAGTTGTAACATTGCCTCAGGATATCCAGGTTCACCAGCTGGACTGGAGACTATACCTGAAATTGCCCTTTGGTCATGCCTGAATAGTAGAGTGAGCTGCTTAGTCACTTGGTTGGTGAGGGGTGAATAATGAGCCTTGCCCTGTTGGGCAATCAAGTGTTGGGGTATATTAGTGCTTGCTATTAGATCTGAGCAAGTGCTGGACTGTAGGATGCTTTTAAAGTGCTTAGGTTAAGAGTTAGACTACTTTCAAGGGAAAAACTGAAGAGGACACTTGGTGGAGCCGGGATAAATTTAGCTCTAGCTAACCAGTGCTGCCCGGACGTGCAAAACCGTGCAAACGTGGTTGTGAACAACTACTGGATGGTCAGAAAACTAGCAGAGTCATCAATTTACACACCTTTGCTATAATCTATTGACCAGAAGTTCCCACCTTGGATGAGTTGAATTGAATTCTCTGCTCCCACCGGAGCGCAAAAGAACTGTTCTAGTGTAAGACAAACTGGCTTTGAGCTCAAGTGCAGCAACGAATGCTTTACAACAGAAGTTAGAATTCCTGCAATATTAGTAATCCTTTCCCCAATTAATTTCCTTGGCTTGTTCAATGGAGGCTTTTGGAGATTTTTGTGCAGCTGATTCTTTATCATTGATTTGGATCTGTGAGCATATCCTCTAGAAAAAAAAAACAGCAGAGTTTTTAAAGAAAGTGATCGAGTGTAATGAAAGTTTCATGATAGTTCTAGCAAAAGCATTGCTTTTGTATGTCACAGATAGGAACTTTCATTAAGTGAATACTTCAGCAAGCAGATGAGGGAATGAGTTTAACATGGTAAAAAGGTTTGAATTTTATTTGTAGGATTATATGCTGTTGGAAATCAAAGTTCAGCATAAGCATCCTAACTGTATGCTTAAGGAGTCAATTTTTAGTCTAAGAGGAAACAGCAAAACAAAAAATGAAGGGTGAGTCCGTGGAAAGCCAGATATAAATGAAATGTGTATGTAATCAACTAGGTATGTGGTACACAGCATTGCTGCAGAGGTAGTACAGTGCTTGAGTGCCAGTTGTATTCCCAAAGGTTATAAATGGATGGAACACAAGCTGACCGATTCTTAAGAATCGGTGCCCTAAGGCATCTACCTGAGGATGGAATGATTATGATAAGGCATCTGATTTTAACTTTACCTGTTAAGATTATGGTTTTCTAATTTCGACAGCTATGTTATTGGCAACAGAACTACATTAATTGACTTGCAGTACTGTGAAGTTAAATAACGTTGAAATAAGAAAGTCCACAATACTTGTGTATAAATAGCTGACTTATCATGAAGTTGTGTACCCCATTTCCCATTCAGAGAGTTCACAACCTAAAACATACTGGTCTTCTTTGTCCACACAAACACACACATGCACACACACACACACACACACACACACACACACACACACACACACACACACACACACACACACACACACACACACACACACACACACACACACACCTTCATTGTTTATACTACTTTCCTGATGCTGTCTTCTGCTATGCCTTCCCCGTTTGACGAAGTTAAATAATATCCAAAGTCAAACTGCTGATGCTTGCTTGCATTCTGAAAATGCTGCATTCCCCTTCCCTGTTTGAAAAGTTAAATGCTGGCTTCTGCTTCCCGCTCGCACTACCGGAATTGAGCTCCTTGAGTTCAATTCTGACAGGCTGGTAGCCCTGAGGGACCTGATGACATCGCACACGTGATGACATCAGCATCAGTACTGCAAAATTTAAAAACAAATCCAAAAACTCGGGCTTCAGATGTCCGGTTTTGAATGGAATTTGTAACTGGACAATTTATTAGAAAACCGGACAGCTGGCAACCCTAGATGGGAAGCACCCACAATGTGTCCAGTAAGGACTCCTGTAATTCATATGGGGTTACATGTATTGGTAACATATTTAAATACAGTTGTAGATTCTTTTTTCTAAGATCTGTTGCTTCTACTACTATTGAAACTGGGTCTATATCAGTTCTGCGAAAATCCATTTCAGCGAATCCCAAAAGAGTGACACGTATTAATCAAACTGCGAATAGACTGAACGCACTAAACAGTGAAATTTAAAACATCGAACGGTTATAGTCGGCCAACCCCATCACCCGCTACATACTACCTACCCAAACAAAATAAATAAATTACATACATACACTAAACTGCCAATCATTAGCGGACGGGAGTTCCGCTGTGGCGACCCCTAACCGGGAAAAGCCGAAAGACAAATAACAACTAACCAAACTCTACTCCTAACCCTAAAGTAAAGAACCAAAACCCAACTTCTAACCCTACACTAAACCCCACATACACAACTATCTATGCACTATCCTTAACCCCTCCCTAACCCTAAGGTTTGTAACTACCACACACTTCCCCTAAGGAGAAATACCCAAACAAAATAAATAATACACATAAATAAATTTAACAAAACCCTACTTCTAACTCTACAATAAACCCCACATACACAACTATCTATGCACTATCCTTAATCGCTCCCTAACCCTAAGGTCCGTAACTACCACACACTTCCCCTACGGAGATATATCCTAACAAAATAAATAATACACATTTAACAAAACCCTACTTCTAACACTACACTAAATATTACATACATTACCTGTCTATACACTTACCTTAACCCGCACCCTACCCTAAGGTCCATAACTATCGCTTACTTACCTTACGGAGCTATACCACAGATGGGCCAACCAAAACACTTCAACATTTCAGATTTCACTGTTTTGGATCTTCGGCATTTACATAGTTCGTGCAATACGTGTCGATCATTTCGTATTCACGGAAACGGCATTTCGATCATCTGATAGGGACCCATTGAAACTGTCTGGGTATCTTTTCTTCCACATTGCTCTCATTTCTGTCTACAAATTCTGATACTTTATGACTTTGTGTCTCTCTGTACACAAGGCATTGTAGTCACTGGGTGTAGCGATTTCAATGACCAATGCTACTTTTATCTTCTTTTCATGGACCACTATATCCAGTTTTCTAGCATCTGTCTTTTGACCTGCTCATAATGGGTGATCTCATGTCATGTAGACCATCATTTTCTATGATGCTTTGTTGGCTCATGTTTCCAGTGTTTTTCAGCCACTTCAGTATCATACTGTTTGCGCAATCCCCAGTGCAACAGTCTTGTCACATTATTATGCCTTTCAGTATACACTCCTTCTGCCATTAGTATGTCACAATCAGCAATGAGGTGTGCAGCTGTTTCCAATTCTGTTTTACAAAACCTACATTTTTCTGTTTCTCCCACATGTTCAATGGACTTTGTAAACAAATGTGTATATAGCCCACTATCTTGGGGCGCCAGTATTAACCTTTCATCTCTTGGTTTAAATTCGCCTCTCCTTAGCCATTCCTGCATTCAATCCTGATCAACATGAGGTTCTTCCAGAGGGTTTCTATACTTACAGCTATATTTATGCATTTCCCACATTTCTTGCCTTCTCATCTGGTCCTTCACTTTATAGTCTTTCTTTTCTTTTTTGGCACATTCAGTTGCTGCCTGATTTTTATCTACTTCTGGTTTGATTTCCATTTTTACTTGACACAGATATGCTCTTAAATTTATTCTCCTCATGTTTCAATACTTTGACTATGTTTGGGTCTTGTGAGGTCAGCAGATATGTGTGCAGTCCCAAGACTGCAGAACTTTACATGTAATCAGTTTCAAGGAGGCCCATCCTTCCTTTGGAATGGAGAATATATAATCTTGGTATGCACTACTGATTTTTATAAATCATTTGGTGAACATGAAGCATCCTTCTTGTTTTCTTAATCTAGCAAACACATTTTGGGTCCAGTCAATCACTCCAAAACTGTATGTTAGGACAGGAAGAGCAAATTGGTTTATAGCTTGAATTTTGCTCCTAGATGTCAATGCTGTTTTCATGATTAATTTAGTCTTCTAAAGTACTACATTTAATATAAATTAATAATAAAATATATATATATATAAATAATATATATGTGTATATATATATATATATATATATATATATAATTAATATAAATTAATTTAATATTAAGTCTTATTCGCATTTGTTCAAGTTTTATTGTTGATTCTTCATCAATTCCCAAATATTTATACATTCCCTCTTGTTTGAGTTCTTTGATATCACATTCTTGTCCCAAACTGATGTTTTCCTGGTGCTGCAGTTTTCCTGCCCTAAAGGTTACTTTTGCACATTTATCAAGGCCAAATGACATTCTTATATCCTCTGAAAAAGTCTTAACAACTTGCATTTGTGCTTTCAGTTCCTCATTTGATGAGCTATACAGTTTTAAATCATCAACAAAGAGAAGATAAGAAGTCTTTACACTTTGTTGTTTTTTAGGAGCCAAATTATAGCCATGGTCTAAGCTGTTAAGTAGACCACTTAATGGGTTAAAGGCAAGAGAGAATAGCAGTGGTGACAAAGCATTATCCTGGAATATCCCCCTTTGAATTTTTATTCTGGGATAATAATTTGTCCTTTATCATGGCTTAATTGCAAAGTGGTCTGCCACTGTTTCATGGTGACTGCAATGTAATCTATAAGTGTAGGGTGTATCTTATACATTTTAAGCATTTTTTTATTCATGGATGTGGAATACTATCAAATGCTTTTTTGTAGACAATCCATGCGATACTTAGATTCTTCCCCTTTTTACAGTTCTCCACAATGACTTTATTTAACAACAAATGATCCTTTGTTCCATATAACTTTCTTTTATTGCCCCTTTGTTCTATTGCCATAATTGAGTTTTCTTCTAAATGACTATAAACTCTGTTGGCATCAATTCCAGTGTATACTTTATACGTTGTCGGAAGGCAAGTTTTTGTTGTATAATTTTTAGGGTAGCTTGCAGGTTCATTCTTAAGTAGGAGCATTGTTTTTCCTGCTGTCAGCCAGGTTGGTGTCTGTTCACGGTGTGCATATAAATAGTTCTTACTCATGGCTAAATCTTCATGCAAAGATGTTAGTTCTTTTAATCAGAAGTTAGGTACTGCATCTGGGCCTGGGGTTTTCCATTTAGAGGCTTTTCTTAACCTTGTTTAGATCTCTGTGTCTCTTAACTCATACCATTTCATATCATGCAAACTTTGTTTCAATCTCTCTGGCTGTTATCTCATCCCATTTCATATCCTGTACCTTTAAACTTTTTAATTTTTCTTTTACTTCTATCCGTTTAGCATCTTTGTTATGTCCCACAGGATCTTCATAAATACTTCTCCAAAAATATTTATTTCTTCTTTTTTGGTGGCCTTTCGATTCCTTTTACCTTGTTTCCAAATTCTCTGTAAAACTTTTTTGGGTCACAATAAATTGCTTACTTTGTACGGTTTCTTTATATTTATCTGTGTTATCTTCTAAGTTTTTCCATCTGTGCTGAGATTTTTAGTTTATTATTTGCGATAGTGCATGATAGAGCGTGATCTGTTCTAATACTGTGCATTGCTTTTATCACATCCATCTTTCTAAGTATTTTTGTTGATCTGTTCCCTCTTCTTTACTCTTCTAACAGTGACACTTTTTGTCTTAATTGCTTTATAGTTTTCTCTGTTTGATACTTCCATGATGGCAGCCGATTTTTCCCCTTCCTTTCCCTCACCACCCCATGCTCTTGTGGTAGAACTTTATCAGTTATTAATTTAGCTGCACAGTAATATATCCTGTTTACTTCTGTTTACTTCTGTTATATCACATGGATCTCTATGGACAGTCCTAATTACTGTGCTCATTTGTTTCATCAGACTTCTGACTTTTTGGGTTTTATTGACCTTCTGCAGTCTATTTCTTTAATTGATCTTAATATGTCTATATATTCCTATTAAATCAAGCAACCCTTCTCTTAGCTCATTTACTTCTAAACTGATGACACAGTTTTTGTTTTCCATTTCCTTTAGGCATTTTATAGAAAGTTCTATAACATCTTCCTGTGGCACATTCTCTACAATTTCGTTCTGTGTCATACGTTGCTCTGTCGTATGGGAACTCACTGGCCTATCACTCCTCAACATTGACTGCGTCAGAGTTTCCACAGTTTCCTATTAATTCACTTGCTGTCCAGCTTCAAGCGAACTTTTATTCTGGTTTCCTGTGGAACACTCCAAAATATCTTCATATGGCACCTGACCAGTTGCTTCCCATCCACTGCTTTCCCCATAATTTGTATGTCCATTGCTTTATCCTGTTGTGGTGCTTTCTGAATTAGATTTTCTGCAATGAATCTTTCACTTTGCAGGTGCTCCATAACCTCAGTTTTTATTTCTTTAACTTCTCCATTACTAATTTTCTTTTCTGCTTTTCTTCTTTGTCTTTTTATTTTTTGTATTGTAAAGTTTTATATATCCTGATTCCTTTGACTGTGTTTCTCTTCAAATATCTTTGGTGCTGCTCTTTTTGTATTGATTAGTTTTGCTTTCTCCTTTGCATAGATATTACACCATATTAAATCTCTTTTTCTTTCCCATGTCTATATTTATTCTTCAAATGTCCATATTTATTCTTCATATGTCTCTGATCTTCCTGTTTCTCCTTACTTTGGTGACTTGCTCCATTATGCTGTGATGTAACCTGTGTTAAACCTTCTACACCAAATCCTTCACTTCGTAGGCACTCCATAACTTCAACTTCTATTTTTTTAACTTCTACTTTACTAATCTTCATTTCTATATTCCCTGTTTGTGATATTATACTTTTTATTGTGAAACGTTCCATATCTGGATGCCTTTGTGTATTTCTCTTCGAATATATTTGGGGCTGCCTTCATTATATTGATTAATTTGGCTTTCACCTTTGCATAAATATTGCACCATATCAAATCTCTCTTTCATTCCCGTGTCCATATTTCTTTTTTATACTTTTATAGGTTCATAGGTTCATAGGTAGGTACTAGGCTATCTGCCCAAAGGCATTTATAAGCCTAGCCAGAATGTGTTGGCTTTCGCCAGCCCCCTAGATTAGTTCCCTGTGCCTCTGTACAGCAGAGCCATTGAAGGGATCCCTGGGGTAAACTTTCTGTTTCCCATCCATTCATCAAGGTTTCTCTTGAAGAGCGTTAGCAAGGAGCTCTGCCTAATGTAGATTGGAATCTTGTTCCAGAGCATAGGAAGTCTATCCCTCCAGCATGTCCTATTTATTGTTGTGGTGAGGTTTAGATCCCTGGAGCGTGTGACTCAAGGGGGTATGGTTTTCTTTAGGTGGAGCATGTTCATCAATTCTGGGTTGGACATGGCCTTATATGTCAGGTAGAGATCACCTCTGAGTAGGCGGTATGCAACCGAGTACAGCTGGAGTTTCTTCAGTCGAGCTGCATAGGGCATCTGCTTGAGGCCAGTGATCCTCTTGGTGAGGTACTTTTGTGGTCTTTCCAGTTGTTGCAGGCATCTTGTAAGGTACATCCCAAATGGGGCATTGTACTCTATGATGGGTCTGATGAGTGATGCGTAGAGCAGCCCAATGACCTCTTTTGATCTGGATGCAAACCCTTTTGTGATTAGGTGGGTCACATAGAAGGATTTTCTAACCACTTTGGCAATGTGATTATCAAAGGAGAGGTTACTATCTACTTGGGTCCCCAGATCCCTTATTACATCTTCCATATTTAGGGGGCTGCCACCTATGTGGTAGTTTGTGGGTACTTTGTTTTTTCCAAAGGGGATGACTATGCACTTTTTGGCATTTAGCTTGAAGCCATGGTTTTGACACTGGGTATCTGTCTCAGTGAAACGCTTTTGGAGGATGTCTGTGCCAGCCGGAGAGTCAATTATAGCCCCTAGTTTGCAATCGTCTGTGAACTTAGTCCTCCTGTGCTTGCCTGTACCTCTGAGAAGTATATGCCAAACAGGAGGGGTCCTAGGACTGAGCCCTGGGGAATGCCACTTGTAACCAGTTTAGAGTCAGACCTAGCTCCCGCAACTCTTACCATATGGGTTCTGTCTGTGAGCCAGTTGGCAACTCATCTCGTGATGTAGTGGTTTATGTTCAGGCTGGTGAGCTTGTCTATAATATCTGAGTGGGGAATGGTGTCAAAGGCCTTTGCAAGGTCTAGGTAGGCTGTGTGGACCACCTTTCTCTCATCTATAGCCTTGGTAACTGTCTCAAAGAAGTCCACCAGGTTTAGGAGGCATGATTTACTCTTAACAAAGCTGAACTGGGTAGGGTCCAGTGTTTGGAGGTTCCCAATGTCTCTGTTAATGAGATCCATGATCTTTCAAAAGTCTCTAGGTTTTGTTGTTTATATTTTTACACTTCCTCAGATGGTTACTTTTCCAAACAGATCAAAGTTTCTTGGTCTATATACTGTTTTTTACAAATCTGTTGTATTAATGAACTTTTAGTTATGTACTCACCATAACTTCAGATGTTTGGGATCCATCTCGCCTACATTCTGACTGATGGGTTCGGAGCCGATCCCTCGGCTCCGACTCGGCACGCTTATGCCAAAGAGCGAAGTCTCTTATTGGCTGAGCTTACTATATCCCAGGATGCACCACTACCAGTCCCCCAGATCTAGTTTGTCCGCATACATGCACACATGCACGCCCTGCTTATATAACATCGTCAGATGAAACAAGATAAAACAGTAGAACTCAAAACCGTTCAATCTCTTCTGATCTCCAAGGCAGGGGGAAGGAGGGTGGGTATTAGGAATGTAGGCGAGATGGATCCCAAACATCTGAAGTTATGGTGAGTACATAACTAAAAGATGTTATGTGATCCTATCTCGCCTACATTCTGACTGATGGGACAGCGTCCTAGCACCTGAATCCTGGGTGGCTCACTGGAAAACACTCCTGAGTACCGTGGAACCAAATGATGCTCGCCCTTTAGATGCCACATCCAATTTATAGTGGGAAATGAAAGTGTGCGGATTGGACCAAGTAGCCGCAGCACAAATCTCCGATATAGCGAGCTTGGAATGAAAAGCTATAGAAGTCGCCATAGCTCTGGTAGAGTGAGCTTTGATAGATGTTGTAAGTTGCTTATTCAAGAAGAATAAGCCTGAGTTATACAATCTCTAATCCATTTGGAGATAGTAGCTTTTGTGATGGTTTTACCCAATTTATTGTCTGAGAAGGACACAAACAACTGGTCTGACTTACGAAATTGCTGAGTCCTGTCTAAATAGAAGCACAATTGCCTGTGAACATCCAATTTATGGAGAGTGTATTCTGCTTCATTGGAGAATTTTGGGAAGAAAACTGGTAGCTCTAGAGATTGTTGGAGACAGAGATTAGAACAGACCTTTGGGACAAAGGATGGATTAGGCCTAAGTGATACTCTATCTTTGTGGAAAATCAAGTACGGTGGTTTAATAGACAGGGCTTGAAGCTCTGAAACTCTTCTTGCAGAAGTAATTGCAACTAAGAAGGCAGTTTTCCAAGACAGATATTTTAACTCACATGTAGCAGCCGGTTCGAAAGGGGAAGATGTTAATGCGCGAAGCACCAAATCAAGATCCCACGGAGGCACAGGATGAAAAACTGGGGGTCTTAACAGGCCCGCACCTTTAATGAAAGTTTTGCATAGTCTGCTGCTCATCAATGGAGGATCCATGGATTCGTGGAATTTAGAGATAGCCGCTAGTTGGACTTTAATAGTAGAGACAGAAGATCCTTGATTAAACAGGGATGTTAAGAATTTCAAAACCTCTGGGATAGGAGCAGTGATAGGGTCTAAGCCCTTGAGTTGAGCCCAGATAGCAAACCTCTTCCACTTACTGAGGTACAATTTGTTAGTGGTGGGTTTGTGGGCCGAAGATAAAATGTGAACAACTTCCGGGTCTAATGTGTGACTTCTGACTAAAGTCGGAAGTGGAGGAGCCAAGCTGTCAACTTCAAAGATCGAAGGGACTGATGCTGATGTCCCGACTGATGAATTAGCAGGTCCGGAATTAGGTCTAAAGTCCACGGATCGTCCACCGCATGCTTCTTTAGGTAAGGAAACCATACCTGACGAGGCCAGTATGGGGCAATCAGTATCATTGCGGACCCCAATTGAGAAGCTTTTTGAATGACTTTGGAGAAGTGGAATCGGAGGAAAGGCATAAAGTAGCCCTGTTGGCCAAGGTTGTGCTAGAGCATCCATAGCTGGTACTCCCTGATGTGGAATCAAGGAGAAGAACCTTTTGCACTTGGTGTTTAGTGGAGTTGCAAATAGGTGCAGCACGTTCCCCATCTCCTGAAAACCTGAGCTGCTACTGTTTGGTTTAGAGACCACTCGTGAGGAGAGAGAATTGTCCTGCTCAATTTGTCTGCCAATATATTTGATTTCCCCGGAATGTGGGTCGCTACCAAGAAGCGGTTGGTAGCTACAGCCCATTCCCACACTCTCATGGCCTCTCTGCAAAGGGGGTACGATCTGGTCCCTCCTTGTTTGTTCAGATACCAGACCACCGACATGTTGTCTGTGTGGATGGCGATGATGCCCTGAGGAAGAAACTTGTGTAAGGCCTGTAGGGATAGAAGTACAGCCCTCATCTCCAACACATTGATGTGGAGAAGAGCTTCGTCTGGAAGCCAGGAGCCCTGAACTAACCTGCCCAGACAATGCCCCCCCCACCCTATCTGGGAGGCATCTGTCGTCAGGGTAACCACTGGAGAGGGAATAACAAAGGGGCTTCCTTGATTCAGATTGGATGTCTGAAGCCACCAGCGAAGGTCCCGTTTGCATGTTTCCGTAATCATGATGTGATGATTGAGGGGAAGATCCTGAAAGGACCATTGGGTTGACAATAGCCACTGAAGAATCCTCATGTGCAATCTTGCCAGAGGAACTAAAAGAACCGTGGCAGACATTGAACCTAAAACTTGTAGAACCATCCTGGCTGGGGCTTTGGATCTCGAGATCAGAGCTTGAACTTGGCCCTGTAAAGTTTGGATCCTTTCGGCAGGAAGAAAGACGCATCAATTTTGAGTCTATCTCTGCTCCTATGAACCTTATGCGTTGAGAGGGCAGCAAGACAGATTTTGACCAATTGAATGTAATCCCCAGGGTAGCACCCAGGGAGATGGTGGCTTTGAGGTTGTCCATTAGTAGATGCCTGGTGGTGGCAGTCAGGAGCCAGTCGTCCAGATAGGGAAACACTTGGAATCCAAGACTTCTCAGGTGAGCCGTCACTACTGCCAAACACTTGGTGAACACCCTGGGGCTGTGGTGAGACCAAAGGGCAGAGCACAAAATTGGTAATGACTGACTCCCAGGCTGAAGCGCAGATACCTCCTGGATGCCTGATGTATCGGTATGTGATAATAGGCGTCCTTGAGGTCTATGGAGCACATCCAAACATCCTTCTCCAACAATGGGAGAATGGATTGTAACGTGACCATTCGGAATTTGGATTTCGTGATGGATTGGTTCAGTCTGCTGAGATCCAATATTGGTCTCAGGTCCCCTGTCTTTTTTGGCACTAAAAAGAACCTGGAGTAATTTCCTGATCCGATCTGGTCTGTGGGGACGGTTGGATGACTCCTTTTCTAGCAGCTTTAAAGCTTCTGCGGCTGCCATTTCCCTTTGACTGGGTGGTGGGTCCGGGATTTTTGGACGGTGGGGGTGAGTATGTGAATGGGATGGTGTAACCTCCGGCAATGATCTGAAGCACCCATCTGTCCTGAGTGATTGATTCCCAGGCTTTTAGGTGCTTGGCAAGACGACACCCGACTGGCTCCGGAGCAGCACAGCCGGGCAATCCCTCATGATGTGTGGGAGGCTGAAGAGCCACGAAAGGACTCGCGGTCTCCAGAATTGCGGGGCCCTCTGCCGCCTCTGGGACGGCGTCTCCCAGAAAAATTTCCCCGTCCTCTGCCTCTGGAAGGGGAATCTTCCTGCTGTTGGGGGAAAAACTTGCGAGATTTGCGGAACCACATCTTCCCCCCTCCTTTAGCCTTGGGGTAAGGCCGAAAGGGAGTGGAATAACGGGCACCTACGGCAGATAAAGTTTTTCCCTCTTGCTCACAGCGGGTAAGGGTGTCTTTAACCTTCGGTCCAAACAAAGAGGACCCATCAAAGGGAGCGTCGGCGAAGGAAGACTTGAAGGCCTCCGCAAACTGACACAAGCGGAGCCAGGCTTGTCTCCGTAGAGCCACGCCTGTGCCTGCCGCTCTACCGCCCCTTGCCGCATAGGAAATGAGCCTCATGGACGAGTTAGAAATTGACGTAAGGATAGCCAACTGAGAGCTAACCGACTGGGCTAGCTGCTCAGGTAGGTTACCGAGAGGGAATCTGACAACTCCTTGACCAGATCCCTCTGAAGCCTGGTAAAATGTGCCAAATAATTCAGAGACCTTAAAGTAAAGGCCGCTGAAGTCAGGGTGCGCTTCCGTACCTGTCCATGCTCCTAGACTCCTTATTAGGAGGATGGACGGACGTTGAAGCCTCTGCCACGTCCTGTTGTGTAGCAGATGCCACCACCATGGCATCTACAGCCATGCCTTTAGTGAGGAACTCCTTCTCGGGGAGCAGACAAAAATTTATTTGGACGAGAAGGGACTGGTTCCACGGTATCTGGATGTTCCCACGCCCGACAAACTAAATCCAGAAGCTCGTCAAGGGCGGAGACACCCAGGAGGCAGAGGGCTGAGCCCCAAAGGCCTTGAGGAGCACTGACTCATCAGCAGAGGGGGGTTTGGATATCCAGCCACCTCGTTGTTTGAGGATCTCTAAGATGTCTGCAAATGAGACATCATCCGAGGATGACTTCGGGACCCCTCTGCATCATCAAGATCAGTGTCGATGTAATAGACTCGGGGAGTCCACGTGCTTCCTCTTGCACGATCTCTTCCTTGGGGTTCCTCCGAAGACAACTCGAAGAACCCTCAGGAGGAGGGAACCCCAATGGGGTAACCTCAGGCCCAGGGCTCCGCTGACTACGGACAGGGGAACTGCCAAAGACCCAGTCTCCACGCACAGGAAGGTGCCGGTAAAGCCGGAGAGATGGCGAAGAAGACTTGGCCAAGGCACTCCTCATGGCTCTGAAAGCCGGACCCCAGAATCCTGGGAGTGTCCGGTCCCCAGAGCCATGATAGCACGGAAGTCCCGCAGCAAGCACCGAGGGAGGCTCGAACCAGCATAGGTCCCGAAACATCACCCCGGGTCCAGCCGAAGAAGTCCGTGTACCAAACTCGGACCCGAAGGCCGGGTTGGAGTAAGGGTCGGAGCCGACCCTAAGATCTCCACCGGCTCCAACAGCACCTGCTCCGACGGAGCCGAAGCAGTCGGAGGAGGAATGGCAATGGGGTGGGCCAGGGTTATCGGCTCCGAAGCCAACTGGGTCGGAACCGAGACAAATTTTTGGAAGACTGGGGACTGGAACAGTCTTTGGAGCACCCTGTCTATATCAGAATCTGACATCCTCGAAGACCGAGAGGAAACTGAACGGGTTCGAGACGGCCTCTCCAACGGCCCCAAAGGACTAGGGGACCGGCTCCGAGGTGACTCGATGACTATCGGCGCCGAAGGAATACACACTAGATTCCATCGGTGCCGAGGTGGACTTCGGCGCCGAGGAGGAAGTGTCTGAGCGGGCGACCCTTGTCGGCTCCGAGACCAGTGGAGCCGACGAAGGTGACCCGCCTCTCGATGCCCCAGCCATCGGCTCCGAAGCCAGAGGAGTCGAGACTGGTGGCATCGAGGCAGACCATTCCGTCCTCGGCTCCGAAGTCCTTGGAGCCGAAGGAGAGGCCTGCCTATGTCTTTTGGCGGTCGGATCCGACGGACTGGTCGGAACCGACGCCCTTTTCTTTTTAGCCGGAGAAGGAGAGGATGCCAAGGCTTCTTCAAAAGAAGGTTTTATTAACCCCTTAAGAATCAATTTATTTTTCCTCTCCTGGAGGACCCTTGAGGAAAAAGCGTGACACACGCTGCATGACTCCTGTAAGTGTTTAGCACCCAAACAATACACACAGAGCGAGTGATCGTCTGTGATGGACATTTTGAAATTGCATTTGGTGCATTTTTTGAAGCCCGAAGGCCTAGGATTTTGTGACATTATGGCAAAGAATCAGTAACTTGACAGAAAAAAATCACCAACTTTCTGTTTACTGACACTACCTACTACAGTTATCGCTTAGGTAACAAAATACTAAGGGTACTTCGAAACCCTGTAAGTTTTAGGAGGGTTGAAAGACCAGGAAGGCCCTAGATGAAGGAGACCTAACCAAACTCAACCCAATCACACAACAAAGTCTTTGATAAACTCCAAACACACACAAAAGAGAAGAATAGCCGTGAAAACAGCTTTTTATGACTAGAACAAGAAATTCCTGACAGAAAAAAGTTAGTAAAATTACTACTTAGCTCAGCCAGCTCGAGACCACATCTTCGCAGATTAGCGGCAAACGAGATCTGGGGGACTGGTAGTGGTGCATCCTGGGATATAGTAAGCTCAGCCAATAAGAGACTTCGCTCTTTGGCATAAGCGTGCCGAGTCGGAGCCGAGGGATCGGCTCCCAACCCATCAGTCAGAATGTAGGCGAGATAGGATCACATAACATCATACATTTTTATTTGAGGCTTCTGACAGTTTTTCTTCTGGAAGTATTTTTCTTTCCTCTAATTTCTCTCTCTCTCTACCATCTTAACGGCTGTTCTTTGGCCTATCAGTTTTTGTGATTTTTGTGTACTGCTACTTCCTTCTACAAGGGGGGGTGGTCCATCCTCTCCCTGGGCCTGGCCTGGGCCCATTGTAGGAATGTTTCCATATCTTGAGGATTCTACACTGTCATTCTTTCCAGTCCTGACAACAGTGAGCCTATCAGGATCGGACTTTTTTACCCTGGGATTGTGAACCCACCTATATTTTTTAATTTTTGACCTACTTCTGTCCATGATATATGTTATATAAATACAGTCCATATATCATTGTCATCTTGGTGAGATTTTGTGAAAAACAAGGTCCACCTCATGAAGGTACTCACTAGGACTTGAGGATGAATTTATTTTCAGCAGTACTACTCTTGTTTGCTTGCTGATTTATCACATCTCCATTTGGACCTCTCATCTCTCCATACAGAACCTGCCTATAAGTCACTCTGCATGTCCCAAGATGTTCACAATGCATACCTGGACGTACTGGAGAAACTTACCATCTATCCTAACACCCTACTCATGGGAGACTTTAATTATTCCTCCACAGACTGGGCATACTACATGACCTCAAATATACACACAAAGAGATTCCTGGACTTCGTAAATACAATCACCCTTGACCAAATAGTGAGTACACCCACTAGAGGCTCCAACATACTGGACCTCGAACTCACAAATATGGGAGAATGCTGTACCCCCCCCCAATGTCTTGTCCTCCATGGTAAAGTCTGACTATAAAGCTGTCTCCTTTGAAATCAGAATGAACTCCAGAATCTCAGTAAACCCAGTAACAGTTAGGAAATAATCCAAGGTAAACTATATTTTATTAAGTGATGGTTTGTCAAAATTCAATGCCCCTCCAAACCCTGAGGGCACAGTAGAAACTCTCATGTCAATGGCTGGTTAGAGGCTGCTGTACCTACCAAAAGTGAGCACAGAATTTATACCAGAAACAAACCACCCTGGTGGCATTCCAAATTAAACAGGATATACAACAAAATGAAAAGAAAGTATGGCAAGAATCAGGAAGGGCAATTCCATAAGGACAAAAATTATCTCATTAAACTAAATAGGCAACCAAGAGGGCTAATAGGGTCAAACAAAGCCAACTTTGAGGTAAAGATAGACTTCCAGATAAAGGATAACCATAAGACCTTCTTTATCTATGCCAGAAACTTTAAGGACAGCACACAGCAATGTGTTGAATTGGTGGTTAATATTGCCACATTCATCAAGCTTGGCAATACAGTGAACCACTTAGCAGAAAAACCCAGTTCTAGCTTTACCCCCTTTCATCTCCAACCATCCAACAAGAAATACCCTCATACATAACCCCCTACAAATATAACGAGGAAGACATGTACATGCTCCCTAGTTATAGTTGGTTGCACTTGCTAAAGCCAAGAACATAGTCTCAATGGCTTCCAATTACATCTCAGGATACCCCCTGAACTATCTGAAATGTGGCTTAGGACCCCAGAAGTGTCTGCTTAGCTATAGTCTTAAAACAGGTTTTGTGCCATGAGAATGGAGGACTGTAGTAGACATTTCCCTTCATAAGGGAGGACCTTCAACCAATCCTGAAAACCACAGACCCATTTGCCTGTCTAATCTTATTTGCAAATGAATGGAAAGAATTATCATGGAAGTTATCAACAAGGAAATTGGAGACCTCTATACAATGGATCTATTCCAGTTTGACATTGTCATAGGAATGTCATGATTACTGAACCTGGTGGACTTCTTTGAAAAAGTGATTAAGTCAGCAAATGAGGGGAAAGCAATGCATACTGTCTAGACAGATGTGGATAAAGCATTTGATACAATATCCCACTTGGTCGTTGTCAACAAATTTAAAGAACTAGGTAGAATCTCCTTTATAACACTCTGGATAACCAGCTGGCTAACTGAGAGGACTATAGAGGTTAGGATAAGTGATACCACCTCCACAAAGAGGCAGGTCATCAGTGCAGACCCTCAGAGTTTTTTGCTGGACCTGCTTCTCTTTGGCATCTACTTCTCAGAGGTCAAAGCCAATGCCGAAGGATTCTGGCTGACAACTTTCACAGATGATTCCAAACTGGGAGCAGTCATTGACTCCCCCAAGACCAGAACTCCCTTCAGTAAAGTCAAACACAAACAAATGCTTGGTGTCAAAGCCATGGCTTAAAGCTTGATGCCAAGAAATCCATTATAGTAGTACCATTTTGGAAGTTGGCCACCCTGGATAACTACATCATCAATAAAAAACACTCCTAAAAGTTGATTCACTAATCAAGGAACTGGGAAATTGTGTAGACTGTAACCTAGACTTTGACCAACACATGCCCAAGGTAGTGAAAAAATCCTTCTGTGCTGTTCTACTTAGAAGTAAGGGCATGACATCTAAGTTCAGGGAGTTCATTGTACCACTGTACTCAGCCTCGTCAGACCCATCATAGATAATAATGTCCCCTTCGGTATGTACTTGACCAGACACATGCAACAGCTGTAATGCCTACAAACATTCCTTACAAAAATGAATACAGGGAGTAAAAAGAATGTCTTATGCTGATCACCTCAAAGCCCTGTGTCTTTACTCAATATCATACTGACTTCTGAGAGGTGATTATTGTCTGTCGTACACGGCATCCCCAGACCCTGTTTTGATGAACCTTTTGCACATCCGCAAAGCAAACAGCATCAGAACTTCTAGATCAAAATACTTTAATTTTGCTTCTGACATAAATAGGAGATGTTGGAGAGACAGATATTTTTCTTTGGAACTGACTCCCCACCCAAGTGAAATCCTCGTAAAGCAGAATTCCTCCTTAACTCTACTGAAGTGCAAATTGGACTAATAGATGGGGCATCGATGACTCTGATGGACAGAGGTAGTCAGTAAATCACCCCCTCTAGAAATCAAATTTGTGAGTCACATTTGGGTTGCACGGCTAGGCTTATAAAGGCCCTAGTGGATGTTAGCCTAGTAAACACTTGTGAACCTATGGACATATGATAGTTGTTCAGCTATGTTTTCCTTTGGTCAGAAAGAAACCACCAAGTACATTGCCTAGACCCCTAGAACTTGGATTTTTAGTTTTACTTGTGGTAGCAGCTACGCTGTTAGCAGTTATATAGGAGATGCCTCCCCTTGCCTCAGTGATACTCTGATACATTTATTGCTTACAGTGAAGTTTGTACACAATTTTGTGCAAGAACATTTTCTATATTCTCTGGCTGACTGATTGTTTATTGACAACATGATACATTCACAACTTTTCCCTTTTAGTTTCCTGAAGTTATCATAAAATACCTTTATTACTGCTTTCAACATTTCAGAGAATGAGTTCATAGTTAGATCTGTAAGATTTTATAAGAAAAGACAATTTTGCACTTTATTTAACCTACATTTTTTCCCATCAATGATGGATTAAGTGTATCTTGTGCCCTGGGCTGTTTTCAGTCCAAGACCCCACAAGATGATAAGAGATTAAATAAGATGATACCTACAATCCTGGATGTACAAATCAAATGTTTAAGAAACTTCAAAGAAATCAGTATAGTCCATAAACACAGCATCTCTTAAATAACTGTGTGGCATTGAGCAAGTCATATAACAAACCGCTATGGTCCAAAGCGAAGAAGCATACATGTTTTTATTTTATCTCAACAATGCTACAGAATACTGGCTCCCTATGATTGTATCTCTGCAGCAGTACGACAAATTGTTGCTATTTGGGTGGCATTCATAGCCCCATGGTTTGCAAATGTGCATGGGTTATCAACAACGAATGCTGATCTGCCTTTACACTAATGTGCTGAGCACCTGTAAATGATGTTCTTTATGGAAATATGAAGTGCTTTGCAGGCTCACAACAGTTTTTTTTTTTTCTTGTCTGAAAGATAGCAAAATTAATTAAAACTGTTATAGCTATATGCAATGGAAGTTGCATTAATGTAAAGTCAAGATTTCTTTCAGCTACTTTCATAGCTGCTAAATAAGCACAAGCCTGATCAGTTTCTGAATATCCACTGGGAATCATTTAAGAAAGGGGGCACTCAGCACAGCTGTCTGAAAGTAAGCTTAAAGGGCTATAAGGCTTTATTTAATGGATGTTAGGATATTGTTATGCAGACACCCTGAATGTTTTATGAAAACTTAGAAACTGAGAGGCTGGAAAGCTAGAAATGAGGGGGGCAGAAGACAAAGGACATACAGAAGGAAAATATCAAGAGGGTTATGCTGGAGGATGTGGGAGAAGAGAGACATTATGATTTTGTGGGGAATAGTTTCCCCTATTTTTCAAAATGTTTATATAAGAGAGAAATTGGTGAAGGAGGAAAGACAAACAGAATATGAGAAAGGCTAAGGGAAAGTAAAAGCATAGATGTGAAATAAAAGATACACAAGGCAGACAGGAACACTAATGTGGGCTGACATTGGTGGGGGCACAGACAGATAGATAGATAGATAGATAGATAGATAGATAGATAGATAGATAGATAGATAGCAGACAGACACAAAAGGACAAAGATGAGGAGATGTGGAACACAGATATCATCCAATGTGAAAGACCTCAGATATCGCCCTTCTGTGATGGATCTGCAAAAGGGGACTCTTGTCGTGTGGGAGTGGATGTCTCTGGTGGCTCAGAGCTTGCAGCTGACTGAGTCACCATGTCCTGTGCCTTCTGGAGGAGGCCTTGTATAGAGTAGGGACACTTCTCCACCATCCACTGAACCATTGCCTCTACCAAGTCCTGAACTTGCCATATCACCATGCCCAACACACATATCCATATAGGGATAGTACCTATGGAAGTGATAGCAGTGTGAAGGGTGGTTTACTAAATGCACTGCAGCAGTGACATGGACTACCACTTTTTCTTTTCAGTACCTTTGCTTCATTTGTATTGTAAATGACAAACGTTGTGCAGTATTTTACCAGTGCATTTTGTTGCTTTGACTTTTTTCGGGGTTGAGGGAGGCATTTGTATGCACACATTTCAAAACAATAAGTTTTAACATTTTTTTTACTCACAACAGTTGTGTTGCCATGAAGATTTTTAATATGTGCTATTTACATCCAGAAGAATTTGTTAAGCAATGTAAAGCAGTGCATTATTTAACTTTGCTCATTTTTATTTTCCCTCATTTTTGGAAATTTTGGAATATTTCTGTAATATACTTAGGACTTATTGTACTATATTGTAATCCATTGTAATGCTGTTAAGGATCCAGTACTAGTGTGACAGAGTACAGCTCTATTGACTGGTAATACAGTGCATTCATGTACAGAAGATATAGCACACTACACTGTGACTGAGAACTGCTGTTACCTCATGCATGTTTCTGCATTTAACAACCTTCAGCGCAGCTCTCGCCAAGAAGCTGAAGTAATCTGAGGTCTTATGAAAGGCATACACAGTTGTGTAATAGTGCAATTCATAGACCTCAGCTTTGGAAAGCCTCATACTAAGTTTCCGACTCAACCTCAGTTTACACCAATGGACTTCTCTGCTCCGTTTTGAGCTGTGCTGAACCCCACTCATTATCAACAGTCCAGAAAAGTTCAGAAAATATGCAAAATAAATAAAAGGAATTAGCAAGCCAAGGACGGTCCAGACAGTTGTAAGAAAACACAGTAGGCATTATAATGTAGTGAGATCAGAAGTCCACATCCATTACTCTACTGGCAAGACATGACAGTTACTAGTATTTTACAGGCTTGTGAATGACAGTGCTGGGAATGTGTAAGAAGCCATTTTCACAACTGTATGCATGTGTTAAGGGGCTTTATGGTCACAGTTCTTCTGTCGGGAAGTAGAAGAAAGATAAATAGTAAGATAAAAATGATTTGATACGCATCAACCTACATGATGCCAGACTGTAGAAGGAATCCGTTATAACTGTACATGTAAGTATTACAGGTTGCCATGACAGACAGACAGACAGAGTAGAAGTAATACTTCACTTACTACATTTCTGTAATTTTTGTTATGAACTTGTTCATAGGTTCATAGGTGTGTACTAGGCTAATGGCCCTGGAGCCTTTACAAGCCTAGCCCATACGATTACCCTGACATCGTGCCATCTGACCTTAGTTCCAAGTGCCTCTGTCGAGTAGAGCCACTGGAGTGATCCCCAGGGTGAATTTTCTATTTCCATTCCACTCATTAAGATTTCTTTTGAAGAGGGCCAGTGAGGTGCTCTGCTTGACACGTATGGGAAGTCTATTGCAGAGCATGGGCAGTCTCTGGGTTATGAACCTGTTCCTCTAGCTTGTTCTGTTGATTGCGGTAAGGAGGTTGAGGTCTCTAGAGTGTGTGGTGTGGAGGGATTGGGATTTCTTTAGATGTAGCATTTCTAACAGAACTGGGTCAGATGTGGCTTTATAAGTCAAGCAGAGATCGCCTCTAAGTAGGCGATATGAGACATAGAATAGTTGGAGTTTTTTGAGTCTGTCCATATAGGACAAATGTTTAAGACCTAGAATCCTCTTTGCGAGGTACTTTTGTGGCCTCTCCCGTTGTTGCAGGTGTTTAGTGAGGTACATGCCAAATGGGGCATGTAAAAGTGAAATAGTTTAAAACTGGTTTAACTTTGGCCCGATATGTGCATGGAAATTAAAAAATGCTGCAGCAGTAGGGAATAATGCACCAGAGACCCAGCTGTACTCATGATGAGACTATGATTACATATGGCAAATGCCTCTTTTCTAGTATACCCCATAAATCACATTACAGGAAATGTGTGTATGGCACCACTTTCATCATGCATGGATTTGGTTACTGCTGACAAATAGCTCATTGCATGCATTACCCTAACCAGTAAAACACCCTAAAAAGAAGCAGTCACAACTATAGATTTAATAACTTTGGTGAAAAAACACAGTGTACTTCACAAATAAGTAAGCATTAAGCATACCTCTCAACCACTGACCATTGCATATCATAGCGCTGACCTTTAAAAAACATATGAGAGGATCATAAAGAGGAGCACTTTCTTATTTTTAACAATAAAAGGTCGGATTGCAAAAATGAGGTAAAAAGGCACACCTTTACTTTTTTGTAAGTCCTATGTGCACATTGCTGATGCACACAGAATAGCAACTATGAATCACAAAAAAAGACAAGAAAAGTGCTTCTTTTGAATAAGATAGCCACAAATTATTCCCTCAAGCCTCCTTTGCATGTCATTAGTGCATGATTTGTGTAAGTTCTTCCAAACTACACTAAAACTGCCGTACATAGGTGTAGCTACTGTCTATGAATTATGTTGAAGGTGTGCTCGGGTACAGATGGTAACAAGTCCATGCCAAATTTAAGCACAATGATTATGAACACTGCCCTGTATTTTTACTTTATTCTAACCCAGGCTAACTTGACAGGTTAAATAAAGTACCCAAGCCTCCCAGAAAATGAAAATCCCTAGAATAACGTTTCACAATATCCTCTATCTGTCTGACCTGTTTTTCTCCTTATGAATAAAAATTTGGTAATGGTTCAACTTCCTAGTTTCCATTATCCAAGAAAATAAAGTGTGAGATTCCAATATGAAAGCCTGAAGACATGAAGTCCTTGCATATCTTGAGAGAGGGATCTAGATAAATGTTCTCATTGGTCCCACTAAATAAAAAAAAAGATAAATAATGGGAAGTAATAACCAGGGGTACAGTGTTTCTCCTAGTGCCCTGATCATTAATGTCTAATACGTACCTTAAAGATTTTATCAAGTCCAATAGTAGCACGGGGTGCATGTCATGGTTATCCACTCATTTTGTAAAAGATTTCTATTCAGGGCGTAAAATCCCCTAAAGACTTAATAACCAAATATTTCTATGTAGAGGTGTAAGCTTCATTTTTTTACATATGAAAATAGTAACGATGTACTGCTCTAAACTATTTTACAAAATCTGGCAAATCCAACCCTCCCACGTAAGGGTGAGAATTTCCTTTAATACCCTATGTTTAGTTCTTGCCCATACAAAGTCAGTAGCTAGTGTCATTATTTGTGCTAACATTTTTAAATCTATTGAATGTATAAGAACCTAAGACTGTAACGGTATCAGTAGGAAAACAACCTATGAAATGGTCTGCATCGTCTATGGCATATCAAAGCAAATTAATTTTCAGTATGATAATCATATGATAATCATTATTTTTATTTTTGAAAGAGACTCATGATTGTTAGTCTCCTTTGACTTTTCTAGAGGCCACAAGAAGTCCTAATTATCTTACAGAGACATTTTTCCAGAAATGGGTCCTGAATAAAAAGTTCAGGTGAGGGAGAATAGTGAATCTTAATTTCCTCTATTTTTTGGATATTTTGTAGCCAGATAAATCTCCAAAATCCTGCTAAGTGTCAAACATTCCTTCTACATCCTTCTCAAGATTTCTTATATATAAAATAAGGTCATATGCATACAAAAAGATTTGTGTTACAAACTGGCCAACTTATATATTACAAACTCAGTGAGTCTACTTTTAATATTTAGTGGTTCCAAATAAATCATAAAAAATAATGGTGACAATGGACAGCCTTCTCCGGCACCTCTTGATTAAGCGGGGGGGGGGGGGTCAAGATCCAATTTTAATTATGGCCAAGGAACTTAAATATATGTTTTACAGCATTTGCATGAATATGGGTGGAAAGCGATCTGACTCAGAAAGAGAAAAAGGACATCCCAACTGACTCTGTCAAAGGCCTTTTCTGCATCTAGACTAGCCAACAACAGGGGAGCCCTTCATTTTTCAGCCTCCTCCAATATTATATTAAAATGCTTTTTATAAGGTTGTCAAAGGTGGTACAACACATAAAAAAAAAAAAAAAAAAAAAACAGTTTGATCACAGTGAATTAGCTGTGGAAGCCCCCTTACCACTCTGGCTGTTGTAACTGGCATGAGCAATTTATTATAGGCTCATATTTTCATAGGTAAACACAACTATCAGTCTGCAGACTATTACAAACCTAGCCAAAAATCAGAGGACAGAAGCAAACCCTGTACCTTGTATTTATGAGGTAAAGTATAAGAGGGCAGTTGATGGCAGTCTTTTTTTGCCTTCAAAATTATTGAAACACTGGCATCTCACCAAGAGAAAGGAACATGACCACATTGTAGATATACTAACTTAACAAGTTTTATGAAGTTCTTACAATTTTTTTCCCCATCCCATTTGTAGATTCTGAAAGGGAGACTCTTTGTACTCGGGTCTTGCCCTAAGCAAGTCTGAAGGGGGACAACCTTACATCTTCCTCTGAAATTGGTCTTTCCATTTCATCTCAAAAGTTTTAGGATATCATGGACAGTGAAATCATATCAAGCCACAAAGGCCCAGTATAAGAGACCATAACTCTCAGCTTCTGAGTATTAAAACACATAGCATTAACTTTTAGAGCCCATAGGAAAAGTAAAGAATGAGTGACACATTCTAATTTTTCAACATGTTTTCTTGTATTAAACTCTAAATAAAAACTGATAAAATAATCTTTCTACAATCTTATTTCAGTTATTTAATAACGTATATTACTTCAAATGAATTAATCTTTATGAATAAATCAATAAATTTAGGAGCAACAACATACAATCTGAGGGTAAAAATCATTGCAGTTCTCAGGTGTGTCATGTTAAGGACAGAGTTTAAATATTGTTCATACTTAGAAAATTGTTATAATAGCAGGTTTTGTATTTTCATACATTTTCTGAAACATATAAAGTCTGTAAATAAGTGACTACAATCTGCAATCTGACCTCAGCGATTTGCTAGGAATCCACAAATTTTACAAAATACAAAGCAAAATATGAGGCAAAATCATGGATTCTGCATAATCAGGGGTAGTTTATGGCTATAAATGCTTGGCACCTCATGCTGTTTAGTTTCCAAATCCAGCTTCCCTCTCAATGAGAAAAAATATAAAATAAAAATAAAAGAAGCAGTTCTCAAACTTGACAACCAAAAACTATATGTGTACGTGTATATACACACATGCACACACACACACACACACACACACACATATATATATATATATATATATATATATATACACCACTTTGAAACCATAGTAAACTACTTGCTACAAATGTATCAAGCAGCTTGCTACATTAAACACCTCATACAAAGCATTTCTACTATGATCACAAATACAGTATCCCCATTAATAAATGTTGTTACTATATGACCGCACCATTTCCACCTACCAATTGCTCTCCTACCTTAGTTATGCCTCTGATATGCTTACATTATTAAAAAAAACAGGCTAGTGGAAAGCAGCTACTGTAATTAATAGATTAAGCATGTTGTGCCTAATAGCTTAGCAGAATTATAAATGCCTATTTGGTATGTGGAGGTTGGACTAGAACTACCCACTTCTTGCACTTCAGAAATTGACAAGTACACTATGCTGTCAGGCAATGTGCATCTCAAACCTCTGTTTGTAATACTATGATAGGAACCAGAAACAAAACAGGTAAGTAGCGCCCACATTATAGAAATTGCATTACTTTCCAAGTGGAAACTAAACTGACCATTTTATTATGCTGAAATCCAGGTCCTTGTGTGCAATTGTTTTCACATTGCATTCATTAAAAAAAATAATAATAATAATAATTCTCACTTTCTTTTACTGAATATGTGCAGAAAGCTTTCATTTTGTTTTCCTTGATACAAAGTCTGATGTCAGTTGTGGTCACGGCTTCTCTCTGCTGCCATGCTGAGTATTAAGGTAATGAATCTGATATCACCAGCAGAGTGTCAAACCTACATTATCCAAAATAAAACTGATTCTTAATTTTAGATAGCTATCTTCTTGCTCAGGCAGCATTCACCAGTTAACAATGCACCCCCTTGAAGCTTTCGGCCCTGGACAGCCATACAAATTGCCATTATTATAATCTGCCATTGGCATCTCTACTTCCTGTTACATAGCATATTAATTTTATAATTTAACCCAAGTTTTTATTGAAGTTGCCTTATCAACCAAAAAACTGGGAACCAAAAACAATGTATTAAAACAATAAGCTCACAGTGACCACAATTCATTAAAACATGAAGTGTTTTTGTCCCTTTATATCTGGTACTTCTTCAGAACAATCATATTCATTAAAACTACTTTTATTTAAACCTTTTTGATGTAATTACATGTCCACAACCCCACAATAGTAACAATCACAGGGTATTACTTGCCATATGTTTGAAACACACTCATTCTGTTCTCAAATCTATCATTATTGTTTTGAAAAACAAATAATAAACTAGCGATACAAATAAAGCATGTTCTCATACATTAATGTATTCTTACAGCATGTAAACATGGACATTACATATTCATCATGCTTATTAATGCAAGGTATAATTAAATTACTAGCACATTATAGGGTCATAGGTTCATAGGTTGTTACTAGGCTATTTGCCCTAGGGCTTGTACAAGCCTAGCCATAACAATTCCCTGGATATTTCTTCCCACAATATTTACTTCCCTGGATCCCTGTCTAGCAGGGTGACTGATGTGATCCCCAGGGTGAATTTCATATCTCCCATCCAATTGTCAAAGTTCCTTTTGAAGAGGGCCAAGGAGATGCTCTGCTTGACATGTATGGGCAGTCTATTCCAGAGTATGGGGAGTCTCTGGGTCAGGAACCTATTCCTCCAGCATGTTTTGTTCATTGTGATGACAAGGTTTAGATCCCTGGAGTGTGTGGCTCTGAGGGATTGGGATTTCTTTAAGTGGAGCATGTCCAACAGCTCAGAGTTTGACATGGCCTTGTATGTTAAGCAGTGATCGCCTCTGAATAGATGATATGCCATAGAGTATAGCTAGAGTTTTTTTAGATGGTCAGCATAGGGCATCTGCTTTAGGCCTGTGATTCTTTTAGTGAGGTATTTCTGTGGCATTTCCAGCTGTTGCAGATGTCTTGTGAGGTACATACCAAACGGGGTGTTGTACTCTATAATGGGTCTAATGAGGGATTAGTACAGTGGGACAATGACCTCCTTTTTTCTTGATGAAAAGCCCTTATTGATGAGGTGTGCCACATAGAAGGATTTCCTTACTGTTGTGGCAATGTGGTTATCGAAGGTGAGACCACTGTCCACCTGTGTCCCTAAGTCTCTCATCACACTTTCGGTGTTTAGTGTACTGCCACCTATGTGGCAATTCATGGGTACATGGTTTTTCCCAAAGGGGATAACTATACATTTCTTGACATTAAGCTTGAGCCCATGGCTCTGGCACCAAGCATCTGTTTCTGTAAGGCCCTTTTTTAGAATATCCACATCATTTGGGGATTCAATAATGGCTCTGAGTTTGCAATCATCTGCAAACTTTGTTAGCTAGAGTCCCTTAGTGTTGGCCTGTACTTCAGAGAAGTAGATGCCAAACAAAAGCGGTCCCAGGACTGAACCCTGAGGTACTCCACTTGTCACTTGTATGGAGCTGGATTTGGAGTCGGCTACCTTTACAGTCTGGGTTCTGTCAGTAAGCCAGTTGGCAACCCATTGAGTGACATACTGACTTATGCCCAGCTTAGTAAATTTATCTATGATTCCAGAGTGGGGGATGGTGTCAAAGGCCTTGACAAAGTCCAGATAGGCTGTGCGGACCACCTTATCATCGTCCACAGCTCTGGAGACTGATTTGAAGTAGTCAATCAGGTTCAGGAGACAAGATCAGCCCTTCACGAACACAAACTGGGTGGTGTCCAGTGTTTGAAGGTTGCCAATGTCTTTGTTTATAAGTACCATGATAATGCGTTCCATGCACTTGCAGATCAGGCTTGTCAGACTGATGGGATGGTAGTTCCCAGGATCCAAGGTGGATCCCCCCTTGTGGAGTGGGATAACTTTAGCTGTGCACCACTCAGTGGGCACGAAGCCTGAGTTGAGGCTATGATTAAACATGACATTTAGGTGAGGTGCCAGTTCATTTTGTAGTTCATGTAGTACACAGCCCGAGATGTCATCTGGTCCCATGGATGCTGTATTCTTAACTTTGGAGAGTGCGGTTTCTACCTGTGTGGCCGTGATTACTGGAATTTGTCAATCTTTTGGTAATGAGATGGGCCATTTAGGGGGTGAGGGGGGGGTGAAGTTGGCACTAAATCGATCTGCCAGGATATTGGCAATATCCTTGGGATCAGTATATTTAATGCCATTCTGTTGTAGCTCAGAGCAGATCTGAGCATTGCCATTTAGATTCTTGACATAACTATAAAATGCCTTGTGGTTGTCTTTGGAATCTTTGGCAATTTTATTTTCGTAACTAGCTTTGGAGGATTTTATGAGGGATCTCAGCTTCTTACTGAGGCTGGTAAGGTAGTTTTTTGCATCCTGAGATTTTCCTCTTTTCTGCAACAGTTTCTTCCTTTTGTTGTAAAGTTTGTTTATGGCAGGGGACCACCAGGTTGGATTCCTTTTTTTGGAGGAGAGTGTCTTGGTTCTATTTGGGATGGCACAATTCATGCACGAGTGGATGTGCTCATACAGTGCCTTAGTGTAGGATTCAGCAGTCTAACTTTCAGCTTCCGTCTACATGGGTGTCATGAAGTTTGTCACTTCTGACTTGAGCAGCATGAATTTGGCTTTGGAGAAGTTTTTTTACAAATGTCTCCTTACTGGGTGGTGGGGGTGGGATGTGGATGGCAAGGGTGATTTGCTTATGGTCAGACCTGACCAATGAGGGGGTGACCACTGCTGTGGAGCATCTATCTCCCATGTTGGTAATGACCAGGTCTAGGATATTGGAGCCCCTGGTGGGACAATGGATTAGTTGAGTCAGGGGGTTGGAATTTATGAATTCCAAAAAAACGTTGGGAAAAGGTGTTGGTACCCGAGTAGTTTTCCTAGTTAATGGCAGGGTAGTTGAAATCACCCAGTATTAGGGTGTTTGGTTGTATCTTAATATTTTCCAGCATGTTTTGAAAGGTGTAGTGAGAATCTTGGGGCATGGTGGGGGATCTGTAGCATGGTGGGGGATAGTTGAGGTTATGATTAAACATGACATTTAGGTGAGGTGCCAGTTCATTTTGTAGTTCATGTAGTATACAGCCCAAGATGTCATCTGGTCCCATGGATGCTGTATTCTTAACTTTGGAGAGTGCGTTTTCTACCTGTGTGGCCGTGATTACTGGAATTTGTCAATCTTTTGGTAATGAGATGGGCCGTTTAGGAGGTGAGGGGGGGGTGAAGTTGGCACTAAATCAATCTGCCAGGATATTGGCAATATCCTTGGGATCAGTATATTTAATGCCATTCTGTTGTAGCTCAGAGCAGATCTGAGCATTGCCATTTAGATTCTTGACATAACTATAAAATGCCTTGTGGTTGTCTTTGGAATCTTTGGCAATTTTATTTTCGTAACTAGCTTTGGAGGATTTTATGAGGGATCTCAGCTTCTTACTGAGGCTGGTAAGGTAGTTTTTTGCATCCTGATATTTTCCTCTTTTCTGCAACAGTTTCTTCCTTTTGTTGTAAAGTTTGTTTATGGCAGGGGACCACCAGGTTGGCTTCCTTTTTTTGGAGGAGAGTGTCTTGGTTCTATTTGGGATGGCACAATTCATGCACGAGTGGATGTGCTCATACAGTGCCTTAGTGTAGGATTCAGCAGTCTAACTTTCAGCTCCCGTCTGCATGGGTGTCATGAAGTTTGTCACTTCTGACTTGAGCAGCATGAAGTTGGCTTTGGAGAAGTTTTTTACAGAGGTCTCCTTACTGGGGGGTGGGCATGGGATGTGGATGGCAAGGGTGATTTGCTTATGGTCAGACCTGACCAATGAGGGGGTGACCACTGCTGTGGAACATCTATCTCCCATGTTGGTAATGACCAGGTCTAGGATATTGGAGCCCCTGGTGGAACAATGGATTAGTTGAGTCAGGGGTTGGAATTTATGAATTCCAAGAACCGTTGGGAAAAGGTGTTGGTACCCGAGTAGTTTTCCTAGTTAATGGCAGGGTAGTTGAAATCACCCAGTATTAGGGTGTTTGGTTGTATCTTAATATTTTCCAGTATGTTTTGAAAGGTGTAGTGAGAATCTTGGGGCATGGTGGGGGATCTGTAGCAAACTACAGTTTGGATTGCAGTCTTACCTAGTGTTAGTTGCACCTGGAGAATTTCAGATGCATTGTTTTGGGCAACTAGCCTGGAGGTGTGAATATCCTTGGTGAATATGGGCACTCCTCCATCTTTAGTGTTTTGGTCTTGGTTTGGTGGCTGAAAAGTGTGGTAAGAGTTGTAGCCTGGTATTGCGGGGTGCTCTCTGGAGTCTTGATCCAGGTCTCATTTACTGCACAGATATAGATGTTCTCCATTTTTAGGAGTGCCTCAAGAGAGTGCATTTTGAGGTTTAGACATCTAGCATTGAGTAGCATTACCTTCAGATTTTGCATGCTTGTATCTGTTATGGTGGTGGTTTTGTCCTTTGAACCTTGCCTAAAAAAGACACTATAATGGTGGCAAGAGCTTTAGCCAGTAACCTGAATCCCAGGGGTGACAGGTGCAGACCATCTCTGGCAAAGCATCGTGTTTTGTCGATCATGTCGTCCTAGGCAGACATAAACTGGATCCTCTTTGAATGACACCAGAAGCTTAGCCAGTTGTTGAAGTCAATCATTTTGTCCTTATACTGTGGTATTGTTCTGGGCGAAGGCAGGATGTGACTCAGGGCTAGGGTCATATCTGCCTAGGCTACATGATCCGAGAGCTCTTCCATGTCTCTTTTCATGTAGTCCAGGGAGGTACTTCTCAAGTCATTCACTCCAACATGGACAATGACAGAGATGTATTTGTACTTGTTGTGGGGTGACTTGAGTGCATGCATTACGTGTCAGATCCTGGCACCCGACAGGCAGCTGACTGTAATTTTCTCCTTGGAAAAGTGAAGGTAGTGATGATGGATATGTAATGTTCATGGTTTTTTGTGCTTTAAGAATACGTTAATGTGTGAGAACATGTTTTACGTGTATCACTAGTTTATTCTTTTATCATTTTTTTTTAATAATAATGGTAGATTTGAGAACAGAACTATGACATGCAATGCCCTGTGATTGTTGCTGTTGTGGGTTGTGCACACATAATTAGATCAAAAAGGTTTAAATAAAGTTTTTTTTAATGAATATAATTGTTCTGAAGAAGTCTTGAGTGTAAAAAATAATAAATTGTGGTCACTGTGAACTTCAGTGTATTGTTTTAATATAGTGAAATTACTTGTATGTGTGTCTTACCAGTGTGTGTTCATGAATGCAGGGTCTATTCATATAATATATTTCACTGGTAATATCCTGAACAGACTTAATTTGGTCAATGAGTATGGCATCCTATTTAGTCATAATATCCTCAGTAAACTTACTTTGGTCATTGAGGATGGCATCCCAGTCAATGTTCATAAATATTTCATTTATTGTTTCACAGTTTACATCATAGAAAGTCTAGGAAGAATGTTTGATTTATGACTGAGTTTGAATTTATTCATATTAAAGATAATGGTATCATGGCCTGGGATTCCAAAAAGGAACTGGTGTGGGATAAGACACTGCACTGAGCAACTACTGCACTCACAATTCCATAAGAAAGGGTTCTGTCAGCCCTCAGGTGGCATGTGTTAATGAAGACTAATGGAGCCCTATGTCTGATTCTGAAAGAGTAATTGGGCTTACAGCTCTGAAAGGTGTCACGTGTTGTACATTGGCAAATGCTGCCAATATACAACCCTTTAGCAATGGAGTAACCCATAGAAATCAATGGATATTTTTGATTCTTCAACAGCTTCTGCTGTAAGAGGGTGTTAGTATTACAGGCAACACATAGAGGGAATGCAGATTGCCTGCAGTAGCATGTTCCTTATGCAGGTGATGAACAGCACCACCTGCATGTTCCTTATGCAGGTGGTGCTGTTCATCTACTATTGGGAAACCATTTTTGGGGGGCCATAGAATGCTTACTTGAATGGTAGGGCAGTGTTTCAGTTGTCCTTGAATTCTGTTGACCATGGCTCACACAATTACAAATGTAAAAAAAAAACTGATGTTAATTCTGGTGTTCCTGAATATCTATCCTTGTCTAAGTAAAGTGAGAATAAAAGCATGATGACCATGCTACTTGCCATGCAAGCATTCTCCCTTCTGTCTCTGCTTGCAGTAGAGGGACTGTCCTACACATGGAGCTGTGGCATCAGAAAGCTTTAGGAAGATATGGTGGGACTTGGTGAAGATCATGCTTTGGCAGGAATGGATAATGTGATGCATTACCACTGACTGTGCTTTAGAATCTCATTACATTGTCCTAGCATTGCAGGAATCCATTCCATTTCCTTGTATAGCATTTAGAGAAATTGTTTAGGTCATAGCCTATCCTTCTGGATGACGTTATGTTTGGTCTGGTGGAATGTAGAAGAGACTTGGGGTAGTGAAGCAGGGTGGCGATAGCTCTCCTCTGCACTCTTCCTGAACATCTTAGAATACAGCCTGTGAGGTCTGTTAATTACAGAGGGCATATACATGAATGGGAAGTGGAACGATCCTAGGTCTGTCAGTATAATTTATAAGATATTGCTATCCCTTGCTGAATTTCACAGTACTTTTTCCAAATTGTTTTGATTTGCATAACAATAAATATCTGGGCATATTTATTTGACATTTAGTGGTTTACCCAGCTAGCATCTATGCAGCTAAAATCCCCAACAATGATTAAGTTTTAGTTGACTTTTATAGTTTGGAGTTTAGCAGGAAATCTTCATGTTCTGTAGATGATATTAGAGGGCATATGGTAAAGCCCTATAATACTATCTTCATTACCAGTGATATTAACTATTTTATCAGCAATTTCCAGTCCTGTTTTTTTTTATTTCGTTTTGGACTTTGATTTTAAGTGCTTTTTTTACAAAGACTGATACACCAAATACCAATTACATCAAATGTGTACCTGTAAAAGGAATAGTACCACAGAATTTGTGATAAACATTTTGGATCTTAAAGTTATGTTTCAGTAGTAGTAATAATATTGATATCCTCCAAGCAGAAAGCTTTCAAATCAAATATTTATATTGTTGAGAATTTTGGTATTTAACACATCAACCCTCACCGTATTTGTTATTTTGCACTTTTTTTAATTTGAAAATATCTTGAAAAGCCACAATGAAGATGAAAA
The DNA here is from genome assembly GCF_019279795.1 of Protopterus annectens. Taxonomy (NCBI): domain Eukaryota; kingdom Metazoa; phylum Chordata; order Ceratodontiformes; family Protopteridae; genus Protopterus; species Protopterus annectens. The sequence continues at coordinate 985,929,895 of NC_056730.1, forward strand.
AATTCCTGTTCAGTACTCATGCTGCCAGATAAGAGAGGTAAAGCCAATTTGGGGCAAAACACTCTGGAATGCTGCACATCTCACTCCAGGCTTATAACCATTGAATTCCTTGTCTATGACACTATCCTCAGGATTCAGCAAGCTCTGCATGGCATGCAGGAATACTGCAAGAGCTGCTGAAGGCAATATGGCTGCTGTGCGATCCAGGAATAAGCTCCGAGGATGTGCATGAGTGGTCCTGCACTATTCCTGTAAGGACATAGCCCCTGTATGCTAATTACCTCATTTGCTGGTAAAAAAAACATGCAAATGAGGTTAATTAGTGATCCAGGAAGCAAGCAGGTGTAGATGCAGGAATAGTGTAGACTGCAGAAATGTATTCAGCCAGTAGCTGAAAACATTTCTGCAAACTACAAAACGGAGGCATGACAGCTCATACAGACACATGCATTAGAAGGGTTTGACATGCCAAAGGCCAAATATATGTCCATAGGCATGAAAATTAATTTAAAAATGATAAAAATTAACTTTTTTTTGTTGGCCGACTTCGGCCGTTTAAGTGCAGGGCAGTGGTGCGCAAACGGGATCGGCCCGAAAATAATAAAAAAGCTGGAAATAAGCTTTTAAACCAAAATCATAATTTTGCCATAATAGTCAGTGGCATGCATAACACCACAAGACCATGGAATAGTGGTTGCTAAGAGGGAAGGCTGAGTGTCGGTTTTGTAACCATGCACTAGCAGTCAATCCTATTCAAATGAGGGCAATGATACTGAATCACAGATTACCCCACAGTGCTAGCTTGCACCCAACCATGTAGGTGCAGTAATACCATGGTGTAATCCTAAGAGCTAGATGACATCATTAGGGGGCGTGTCAAGCATGCTGAAAGCTTATTGGAGCTCTGTGGCCCGAGTTTGCCCTTAGCTAAGCACAGCTAAGGAAGGGGGAGTGTCTGAAGCTGCCCAGTAGTATTTACATTGCCTAAACAGGTATGTGCACTGCACATCGGGTTTTAAACAAAAAAAAAAAAAAAAAAAGCAAACAAACCAGGAAATAGCAGCTACATTCACATCTGAGCACTGGGTTTGCGCGGCACTCCTCGGGGCTTAAACAGGAAGGCAACGGGAAGGCAAAACAGCAGTAGGAAGGCAATCAAGGAGAAACAGCATAGCTGGCAGATGAAATGTATCAGAAACAGCCAATTACACAGGCAGCAGCCCAGCCCATCCCAGCACACTACTATAAACTATGCAAACACCTTTTCCTCTGTTTTTTCCCACAAACTCTATACCACTTGTGTACACAAGCAGGGAAATTGTACCTAACAAAAGTAACAAAAAGACAGGGGCTACTTTTGCTCTCATAAATCAATATTTGGAAGAGGCTGAGTGTGGTGAGGATGAGAATGCTGATGACCAACCCACAGTGAGGAGAAGGAGAAGAATGTACAGACCCTGGGTAGCCTACCAGGGGCTACATGAGTTGGAGATAGTGGAGCACTGTAGGGTGGACAGGAACCTCCTACAGCATATTGTTGAGCTGTGCTAGCCAAGCCTCACACATATAACCAACAGAGGGGAACCCATTCCAATGGATACCAAGGTATGTGTAGGCTTAAGAATACTAGTCACAGGTACCTTCCAAAGGCCAACTGGGGATATCATGGGGATCTCACAGGTATCAGCATCCAGGGTACTCTACCAGTTCCTGGATGCCATATCAGCACATGCCAGTGAGCACATGTATTTCCACAACACCCATGAGGCATTGACCAGCAATATGCATCTCTTCCACCAAATAGCAGAATACCCTGAGGTAGTGGGTGCTATAGACTGCACGTACGTACACATCAAAGCAATACCTGGTGAGACTGGTAGGGTCTACATAAACCGCAAGGGCTTCCCCTCCAACTGCCAGGTTGTGTGTGATGCACAGGGCATTATAATGAATGTGTGTGCTGGCAGCCCTGGAAGCTATCATGACTCCCACATCTGGCATATAAGGCAGCTGTACCAGAGATTTGACAATGGGGACATCCCATATGGCCACCTAGTGGGGTATGCTGGTTACACACTGGAGCCATGGCTAATGAAACCCATCGGAAATGCACACACACACACACGAACAAGAACTCCATAATGAGGTACACACACAAACCAGAATCATAATAGAGCATGTGTTTGGGATGCTCAAGTCACGGTTCCGGTGCCTGGACATATCCGGAGGAGCCTTGCAGTACTCTCCAGCTACATATACCTAAAGTGTCATTGTATGTGCCATGGTACACAATATGATCCTGCGGAAACAGCTGCAGCAGGAACAGCACGTGGCAGGGCCAGACAGCTCACCACCATTGCCAAGGCCAGCACAGGCACAGAATGACTCAGAGGAGGAACAACCTGAGCCTGCCCCTGTAGGCAGAAGGAGGCATGCCCAGTATACCCAGGCTTTGGCAAAGAGGCAACGCATAGCACATACACTGACATGGTAGGAACCCAGGGAATTACACCTCTCTCTGACTTGCACATACAGTAAAAGGGATGCCAAACATGACACTACCACTGCTTAACCATGTATAGGGAGTGTACTATGTGCATCTGACATAGTCAGCACTCCAGCACCTTTCTCAATACTGGCACAGCCACAAGGTAAGTCACTCTCACTATCAATTGCTGAATGGAGTAGTATGTTCTGCTACTTGTATCTATGGTACGGGTATGAGCATGCAAGGGAATCGGGTGTCTGAATAGGATGGCAGAAGATAGTAGACACCTATACGGGTAGCATGAAATCCATAACAAATACTAGTGTCAACAAAGTAGGCAGTACTAGACAAGGTGACAAATCCCACTGCAGGACATGTGGTGGGCCAAATGTGTCTCAATAGGACACAAACATGCATGTCAGTGAGGCTCACATACCCAACAACAGTCTCAGACAGCAGGGCAGGTGTAGATGACCACAAAGAAAAGCTGTGCTACAGCCTCTGATTGATGGCAATGGAGGACAGCCCCCCTCCAGTCCTACACAGACAGACTACAACAGATCAGGCAGTTGGATGTTAGTTCTGAAGGGTAAGAAGTCTGAAACTGAAATGTAGGTCACTAAAACCTAAGATCTGTACTACACTGATATGCCTCTAGTCTGCATGATAGGTCAGAATACGGAATGAAATGGAAGCCAACAGAGTACCTGAAATGCCAGTACAGTCATAGCAAATGTTTACAGTTGTCAGGTGTGCCCGCCCCCACAATCTTATGTAGAAATATAGTAACATGTACATGTGGGTATAATAATAGTGGATCACAGATTACCTGAGCTGGACAAATTAGCTGGATAGATTGTTGCACATGTACAATATGCAAGACTCTGTGTGTTAGGTTGTTGTGTATTGTATATTGTGTGAAAGTGCTCAGCATGTAGTCATGGAGGCTTGTGTCCTGGTGTCCTATGGCCAGTACTGTTGATGACAGGGCCAAGTTCTAACAACTGCAGTGCCAAACACAATGCATTTCAGCAAGACCCAATCCAGCAGTAATCCATACTAATTGTTCAGATGTAGTATCTGTCACCATCTGAAAGATGGACATGGCATGAATGTGGGCTCAGACGTACACACAGTACACAGGTGGAAGTACCCTAGATAGAGAATCTATAAAATGTTACTGTCAAATGGACACACCTTTGGAATTGTACATACAGGTTAGCAGCACATTAGTTGCCTGTGTAGTATGGAATACTGATGTAGTCTGGCCAAACACTGACAGACCACAAAAGGCACAGTTATGAAGTACTGAGAAACTGCTGATGTCCCCCGCACAAGCCAGCATAAGGGGAATGCCCCATGTATATCTGTGAGTCAGCTGCAAGAAGCTACCATAGCACACATGCCCTCAGCTCACCCCACCATAAGATACAGGTTCATCACAGGTCATATCCCCTGCTGTTGGGAATGAGTACAATATGACCCCCATTTCTGTATGGGAATACCCACAGAATACAGCATGCTGAAGAGGTGTGTCCCTAGCTGTAATCAGCACCCTGCCAGCATCCACACTGGATTAATAAGGACAGAAACTATTGCCATTAACACCTCACACACCTACCCTGTCACCCCAGGGGAACCCAGTGGCTTGCAGCCTGGGACTGTAGGAGTGGCAGAATGCACTGACCTGCTACAGATGGCCTGCATCACTACCAAATGCCCTACAGTCCTTTGTCAAAGGCCTGTGTCTCACCCATACTGCCAATGAATGTTATCTCACAGAGTCCCAAATAATGACATAACACAGTCCACAGAACACAAATGCAAGGCCATGTCAACAAATCCCAATAGCATGTCCATCATGTCCTACTGCATAAACTGTGGACTAACTCCTAAATACTGCTGGGATGAAGTGATAACTATAGGGATACTTATCAGATATCGCTTGCATAATGTTAGGAAGAGGATAGCGTAATGGGGGGGGGGGTGTAGAAGCATGGATGCCATGGAGTGTGTGAAGTCTGAAACTCTGAAGTGTGCCCATACTATCCTTGTCTGCAAACCCAGGAATGGGTAGCTACAAACCTGCTCATAAACCACAATGTGAAGGAGAAATGGCCAGATATATGAACCCTGCCTCTGGGTAACCTGTGTGAATCTGTACATCTGAGAGGTATGGCCAAAGTAGGATATGGCCATTCTGTCACGTTGATAAATGTATCAGTATAAAACAGTATATATGTCTGAATATCTCTGCTAATACCAAAACCATGTAGCAGAAGCAGCACACACACAATTAGTTACAGTATCCCACTATCCTTTGCCCATTGTGACTCCGTATTGTCAACCTATCTACAGATATCCTGCATAAACAGGTTGCTAATAGGTGTAGAACACAAATGCCCACACTGGAGTACAACCTACCTGCAATGAATTCACACATTCAATACAGAAGGTAATATTGGGCATGCTCCCACACTTAGAGAAATGAAGCCCATATCTGACAACAAAATACAGAAGGGTCATACTGGGCATGCTCTCACACTTAAATGAAGCCTATGTCTGGCAACAACAGTGGACTATACATATCTGTCAGTCGTAGATGTCTGTGCGCACACACTACTTTGCAAACCAGTCATGCTTTGCACATACATCGCATAAGAATACACACATATATCCAAGGACAACACACTATAATAGGTCAAACATAAACAAACAGAGATGTAGGGAAGAGAAAGACAGACAGTGACAAAGAGCTTCCCATCATGAGGCCTGTCCCACCCACCACACATCCAATTGACCAATATCACATGATGTGCCAATGTCTATCACTGTAGACATTTGCTTCTGGTAGCCCTCAGCACTATACTGTCTGTGGTCCTTGTGATAACTGTGTAACATGACCGTACAAGTCATTATTCATCTAGTAGTCATATACACAGTCCTGTCAAATGTAAAGTTGTGTGTGACTGATTGTTGCGTGTATTTCCAGAGGAATGGCTTATGGCCCATTCCCACACACTGCACACCCCATTGCTCTAGTTTAGCTAGCCTGCTGATGTCAGTCACCTTGAAATACCCCTTTGGAAAAAGATCATCCCTATAAGTTCTGTGGCACATGCAATAACTGCGTAATGCTATAGTGTGATTTACTAGTTAGGTAGAAGTTCTAATTCCAGACATGACAACTGTGAAAACCTTTGTGTGAAAGGATCAATGCTTTTGAGGCCATTCACAGTCACTACACCTCCCTTTGCCCTACTTTAGCAAGAATGCTGATGTAATTCACCTTGAAATACACCTTTGGATAAGGGTTAGCCCTATAAGCTCTGTGGTGTGTGCAATAACTGCGTAATGTTATAGTGTGATGTATTAGGTAGGAGTTCTAATCCCAGTCATGGCAACTGTGAAACTCTGTGTGTGTGTGTGTGTGTGTGTGTGTGTGTGTGTGTGTGTGTGTGTGTGTGTGTGTGTGTGTGTGTGTGTGTGTTTGTTGAGTGATCAATGATTTTGTGGCCATTCGTAGACACTACACCTTCCATTGCCCTACTTTAGCAAAGCTGCTGATGTCATTCACCTTACACCTTTGGATAAGGGCTATCCCTATAAGCTCTGTGGCATGTGTGATAACTGTGTAATGCTCTACTGTGAGATATTAGTTAGGTTGGAGTTCTATTCCCAGACATGGCAACTGTAAAACTCTGTGTGTGGTTGTGTGTGTAGGGATCAATGATTTTGAGGCCATTCATACACACTACATCTCCCATCACCCTACTTTAGCAAGGCTGTTGATGTCATTCACCTTGAAATACACCTTTGGATAAGGGTAGCCCTATAAGCTCTGTGGCACGTGAGATAACTGTGTAATGCTGTAGTGTGAAGTATTATTTAGGTAGGAGTTCTAATTACAGACATGGCAACTGTGAAACTCTGTTTGCGTGAGGAGGAATCAATGCTTTTGAGGCCATTCACAGTCACCACACCTCCCATTGCCCTACTTTAGTAAGCCTGCTGATGTCATTCACCTTGAAATACCTCCTTGGATAAGATTCAGCCTTGTAAGCTCTGTGGCACGTGCAATAGATGTGTATTCCTATAGTGTGATGTATTAGGTAGGAGTTTTAATCCCAGACATGGCAGCTGTGAAACTCTGTGTGTGTTTGTGTGTGGGGGGAGCAATAATTTTGAGGCCATTCATACACACGACACCTCCCATTGCCCTACTTTAGCAAAGCTGCTGTTTTCATTCACCTTGAAATACACCTTTGGATAAGGGCTAACCCTATAAGCTCCGTGGCATGTGCAATAACTTTGTAATGCTATAGTGTGATGTACTAGTTAGGTAGAAGTTCTAATCTCAGACAGGGTAACTGTGGAACTCTGTGTGTGTAGAGAGTAATGCTTTTGAGGCCATTCACAGTCACTACACCTTCCATTGCCCTACTTTAGCAAGCCTGCTGATGTCATCTACTTTGAAATATACATTTGGAGAAGAGCTAGCACTATAAGCTCCGTGGTGCATGTCATAAATGCAGAGCAATGTAGTAGCAGTAACTACACAGCTATGGGGTTGAATATCATCTGGGGCAAGTGTTTGTGTGTGTACTTCAAAAATGTTGTCCCTATTTACAGCCAGTACACATCTCAGAGCCTGACTTTAGCAGTCCTGCAGATATCATCCACCTTACAAGTATCTGTTGCAAAGCCTATACCATGTTAGGTCAGTGGTACATGTGGTAAATGTGTAACATAATGGTCCATAAAGGTTGTTGGATAGAGGTTTAAACCTCATCCCTGGCAAATGTAAATGTGTGATTAGGGTAAAATTATTTTTGGAATTTCACACCCACTACATCACCCAGTGCCATTATTTACAAGGGCTGGTGATGTTCCTCACTTTAGAAGTACTTTGGGACAACATCCATCCAATAAGCTCCGTGGCGCATGCAATAAATGTGGTATACTGTAGTAGTAATACATAGCTAGGTAGGGGTTTGAAACTCAGTACTAGCAAGTGTGTGTGTTTGTCATCAGTATCCTGTGTGGAGGTTGCTGTAATTTTGTAATGACAGGATGTATTGTGGGGTGGGTTTTGCTAAATTATTATATTGAGACCCTACTATATGTCACAATGTCCACCTTACTAGGACAACAGATGTCAAACAGCAGAGAGGCTAGTTTAGACAATCCATAGCCCTACATGTGACATTATGTATCAGTTTACAATATAGGCAACCCTTGTATTACTCAGAGGACACTCTCCACCCATGTCTCATGCACAAGCACATTTGGCTAGGCAACAACCACTATTTTGGTAGTTCCCTGCATATTGCCCACAGATAGTAACCACGGTGTGAGTGATGCGTAACATCTCCTGACTGTGTGTTATCCAGCAAGTAAAAGGACATGGCAACCTGTACCATCCCTACAATAGGTAACTAATTGCTTACAGTGGTCCTTTGCTATGTTCCCCATTGGACACCTGCAACAACTGTAGAGTCTGCAAATGTAACCCACAAAGGGAATACCATGCCTTATACACATGCCCTGTATAGACAAATGCCACTACCTCCACTGAATACCTGTATCATGCTATCAGTGTCGGTGCAGGCATGACATCAGTTCCATAGCCAGGTCTCACCACATGAGTTGAGGACTGCCACATCAGATTATAACAATCTGTCCACACAACATGCCCCAGAGACCCCAAGTACACTTCCACATGTCACAGAACATGTATGTGGGACATGTGCACAACCCAGACACTGTCCATGTTATAGAATATAGATCACATACATGGCAAGCATTGCACAGCACTGGCCACCCACAATAGTAACCCAGATAAGTGGATGGTGAATACAATACCCACCTGTGTGGACCAATCCAGGGACTATACCCCTGAGCCACACTGGATTCCATTGTCATGTGGCCTGATGCCAAGGTATTCCCTTTGCCTAGCCTTGTACAACCTTCTGGCACAGTCAGTTACTACACACCTGTGAAGCAATGAACCCATGCATGTCAGTACTGGCAAGTGTGTGTGTTTGTGTGTGTGTGTGTGTGTGTGTGTGTGTCTGCATGGAGATTAATGATTTGAAAGCCATTCACACTCAATACACCTCCCATTGCCCTACTGTAGCACACCTTCTGATGTCACTCACCTTGAAATAACCCTTTGACCATATATCAGCCTGATACGCTCTGGGGTGCGTGTGATAATTGTGTAATACTGTACTGTAGCAAACTAGTTAGGTAGAAGTTCTAATCCTGACCCTGCCAATTGTGATAATGTGTGTGATTCCCTGAGGGAGTGTGGTCATGTCTTCCTTGACACCTGCTTTTGTGGACAGTCATATGTACTACACTCCCCATATCCCTCTTATATCACTATTGCTGATGTCAGTCACATTCAAAGATACATTTGGACAGCTCTCCAGCATGTAAGCTCAGTGGTGCATGCAATAACTGCATAACAATGTAATAGCAATACATAGTCAGGTAGGGGTTTGAAACTCAATACTGGTAAGTGTGTGTTATCAGTGGTCTGTGTGGATGTTGGGGTGATTGTGTAATGACAGGGTCCATTGTAGTGTGGGTTATGCCACATCATTATATTGAGGAGCTACATGTCCCATTGTCAACATTACAAGGCCAACATTTTCCAATCTTTGTAGAGATTCTTGTTAACAATCCTCAGCCATAAATGTGCACAGCCATGTGCAATTACCATGTGACAGTATGGATTAGTACACAATATAGGCAACCATCATAATGCCCAGATACCACTCTCCACCCCTGGATCATACACAAACATGCTTGGCTTTTACTCTACTACTCCCTTCCTTTGTTACTTTGTCTCTGTCTGTCTCACTCCCTCTCTGGTGGATGTGGAAAAGTACACCTGCTTTGCTTAGGCAGCAGCTTGAGTTTTGTAAGTGATGCTCATGATCAGCTGATACCCTGTGCATGAATTGCAGTCCACCATTAGCTGACTGCATGTGAAACAGCTGTGGTATCATTCCTATAGCCAATTGCATGGAAACACACTCCTGTAACTAAGCACTTCATGTGAGTGTTGGCCCTTTTTCTTAACTGTGAGCAGGACTTCATGTGGGTGTTTGACAAACAGCATCACAGAGGGTAGTTGAATATACCTCTTACAACATACACTGTGGAGACAGGCCAACAAACAGGAGGGGGGTGTTCCAGACATGAGGACAGAATGTAAGTATTGCTCTTCTACATTTGAAGTAATGTTGGTTTAACATGATTTGTGTGGATATGGCTGTTCTACATGATTTAATATCTATCATGACAGTGTTATGTGGTTGAGGAAACCCTCATCTGTAGGGCTATCTGCATACTGGTCAGTGTTTGGAGTCTTTCATGTGTTGTGTTACTCACACATTTCCTATCTTTAGAAATGCAGTCACATACTCTGAAGATTGCAGCCAGTACATGGGGATAGCCATGTGAGTTACTGACTTCATATTCCTCAGAAGACATATGTCACAACAAATCCTGTTACACCAGTAAATGTATGGGTTTATCTCAGCAACATGTAAATATTGGCCCTGTGTTTGTACCTCCAGCCACAACTCTGTCAACCTTTGTACATATGTCATGCAGTAAGAGGTGCATATGTTCAGTACATCATTATTTACTGATATTATACTTGATAACAAGCCAGTGAGATAGACTGCTAGACATATTATGTATAGTAGGCCTCATATTTGAGGACAAAACCTGGGCCTTCTGTTGTAGTGTGTACAGTAGTGATGTCTGTGTACTTATGGTGATTGTCAACAGAGTGTGTATTGTGAATATGTACCTTGGCCTGTGTACAGACTGTGGTAGATGTCATTGTTCTTGGTCCTCTTCTGTGTGATGTTGCATGCTGCTCCAGTGTATGGTACCCTATCGGTGTACATGTTTGTAGGGCCAGACCAACACATATCCCATACCACAGTCAGGCACTGGAATACACTGTGTATTGGCCCAGTATATGTAGGGTTAGTGTATGAGTGGCACATATGAGGAAGGTGTCATTCACACAGTTCATATACTGTAATATTAAGTACACTTACCATATGTGACTGTGGCTCTGTTCAGATTGGTTGTGGGTATGCACTTTCACACAGGTGTCTGTTACTCCATGCTGTTACATGCCTGTAGACCCTGCTATATTTGCAGGTACATGTGTAGTCCCCCATAAGAAATGTAGGCCAGTGTTGTTGCAGTCTGCTTGTAGTTTGCACAGTGCTTTGTGACATGCCTAGCAGCTCAGCAGCTCAGTGTATTTACCCAGTGTAATGTTATATCCAGATATTTGTCAGATGTACTGTTACTGGGCTACCATAACTGTTGTGTATTTCTGACAAAGCAGTGGGATGCTGTACAGATGTATGTCCCTAACTAGTGGGTAGTATGTGGGCTTGTGATCTCTGCTCCTCCGGTTATTATGTGTCAAGACAGACAGGAGTGTGTTAATGCATAAACTTTGTGAGCTTATCTATTCCAGTATTGTCGTGATATCCCCATTTACATGGCAGTAAACATCCACTTTGTCAGGCTTGGTCCACACATCTTGCACTAAGGGGTTCTGTGTATACCTCTGGACTGACCAGAGTGTGTCGGTCTGTCCACATTTATTGGTCATATCTGCTGCATTCCACAGGATCATTACTGTGATTTGTGTAGTACTGTACTATGATGATCTCATGATGTCTGTCAGTAACTGATGGTGTACATGTCAATATCAGATGTTATGACCCACACAACATTTCTGTTAAGACAACCCCTGTTTCAGTTGCAAAAGTCTACATTTATACCTGCAATACTTACATGACATCCTCTTTCACTAAGAGGTTGCGCTACTGGTGCTGACGTATGACTCCACTACATGTTATGGACATATGTTACACACACACACACACACACACACACATATATATATATATATATATATATATATATATATATATATATATATATATGTATATCAGGAAAAGAAAAAGCAAAGGCACCAGTACAATCCAATAAACTCTTCCAAGTGAAAATCCAAAGTGAATCTTCGAAATTATTTGATGAACTTCTTTATTATTTAAAACACAACCAACGGACTGCACGAACAGAAACAAATATCGATCAAGCGCTTTCACCTGTACTATGACAGGCTTTCTCAAGATGAACCACAAGCATTGTGGATGTGCTTATATCACACCCTCAATTCAAAAGCAAACAATTAAGCAACCCTTAATGACTCTTACTTAATGAGTTCTAGTTAAAGTGCTACGTGCTTGAAACCATTTCTTAAACATAAAGTGCTTGCACTGTTATTCAGTATCAGTAAAAAGTTCATGTAACAGTTTGTTTCAAAGTCTAGCCCAGTTTCATTCTATTTAAAGTACAGCTTGTACTTTAATAAATACATTCAATGAGCAAAAGCAATCTTGTAAAAAGAAGATAGAAAATTGTTATATAAAAGTTTAAATACTTGACTTTGTAAATTGCTCACCCTCGAGTGAGTCATAATGAAAGTATTGGTTATCGGGACAAAACTATCCTTTCCCACAATATGCACCTATTGTTCAACATTACAAACAATAGTAAATACGGTGTTAAAAAACTTTAAAATAACAATTTACAAACAAATATACAGTTCGCTCTTTTAGAAATCTTGTATTAATGTAATATATTTTTTATTAAGCATAACCCTCTAGTTACTCAGGGATGTATTGAAAGTAGTCATGTGTCTTGTGTGCAGTATTTTTTAAAATGAACATCAAAAAATTTTTTGATCTTTGTTCTTTTTTTATTTTTTATGTTTATTTGTATAAATCAATATGGTTACTGCTTTAATACGTTGCTTGATTAGACTCAGGAGTATCGATGTCCCTTTTGGCGACCATTAATGGAGGGCCAAAAAAGAAGAAGAAATTATATAAATCCAAAAATATGGCTCGTACCAGTTGCAGGCAAATGTTTTATTCAAAGCAGTAGTGAAAGCTTCTAAGCGCTTTTGTTCCAAGTTTAAAACAATACAGGAACTTCATCAGACAATCTAAAAAGAGCTAAAGCTGCATTTAAATAGAGCAAGGCATATTACGTCATTTCCTCTTTGCAAACTTAAAGGGAAATCATACATTTATCCAAAGACGATGGTCCTGGATATCAAATATGCCCCATTGTTGATGCTAAGGGTTCTATTACCCAACCATTGGCAAAATTTCTGGATTTGGAAATTAAGGGTATTTTAAAATCTGAACCCCTACTTTGCATCGACTCCTGGGAATTTTTGAAGAAAATCAATTCAGTACAGTTTAATGAGCATTACACATTTATCACAGTGGATGTTAGGGACCTTTATACTGTTATCCCACAAGATGTGGGGGCACAATGGTTTTATGAATACTTGACAGACAAAGGGATAAGTCAGGACAGAACCAACACATTTGAACAGTTATTGGACATAATTCTGAAAAACAACTTCATTTTATTTGACAAGAACTATTATGTCTAAAATGAAGGTGTGGCCATGGGTTCAGTGTGAGGGGGCATGTACACCAACATTGTAATGTTACAATGGGAGAAAAAAACATCTTATTAAATCCCCATTTTTTCCATTCTGTTACATGTACACATGTTTTTTTGGATGACATTTTTATCCTTTGGAATGGTCCTATACAGCAGATTGACCAATTTCTGGAATATATTAATAGTTCAACTTCTTTTTTGAGATTCACTCATACCATCAGTGAGACACACATAGCCTATTTAGATGGACTACTTAAAAAACACATTATCAACAAGAGATTCACATCTGAGATCTACCGCAAAAGTACATACTCTAACAATTTTCTACATTTTACCAGCTGCCACCCTTTTACACAGAAATGGGGTGTTTTGAAAGGCCAATTTGTTAGAGCTGTCAGAATGACCTCGCTAAAAGAGGCCTTTATGGATGAATGTGACAACTTGTGCAATATATTTCTCAGAAGAGGTTATCCACAAAACCTAGTTGACAACATTAAAAATGAAGCCTTGGTTAAATGAGAGAGTGGCTACTTTTCTCCCCTCCTGGACACAGAAGTGCCCCGCAGTGACCATTCCATCTCTTATTCCACCATGCGTGTAATGACTGAATCTACTTCAAATGCAGTTGTCTCAATGACAGAGACAAATGATACCAGCTTGTTTAAATCTTGTTTTCTTACTACCTTTTCAGCTCTATTAAGAACATCCTAGAAAAGAACAGAAAACAGTTAACGAATGAAACAGATTTGAGAACCATTTTGGGGAACAAACCCACTTGTGTTTCGCGTAAAGGGCAGAACATGAAATCCCTACTAGAACACCAAGACAAATCACATAAGGCAGGCTATATGCACAAGTGTGGTTCATGTAAGTTTTGCCCCTACATATTAGAGAGAAACGAAACCACTATAAATGGCATGAAATTAAGGATTAAGGACATATTCAACTGCAATTCCGAGAAGGTAGTTTATTGTGCCATCTGTGAATTTTGCCCATGTTTTTACATTGGAAAAACAGAGCGGAAACTAAAAAGTAGAGTAGGGGAACATCTTCGAAACCTTAGAGACATTGTGTAGTCAATGCCCTGGCAAAACACATTAATCAATACATTGCCCACAAATTCAAGTTTGTTGTGTTGGACACCATATCTCCTTCATTATGAGGAGGAGCCTGGCCTTACCTGTTAGAAAAAAGCCAAGTTATTTTGGCAGATCAGGCTAGATTCCACACACTGGCCAGGCTTAAATGATCATGTATCTATATCAAGTCTTTTAAAGCTTAAGGTGGTAAACAGATAAGACATCCCTTTGTTCTCAAATGTGGACATCCATTGCTTTGTAACAATTCATGTGACTATGAAACTAGAATTAACATAGAATACATGCACACACAAGTTTACATCCTGACCCACTGACCTGACCACAGTACATTTAGTGCAGTTTTTTTATTTTATTTTTTTATTTTCAGTCTTGCCCATTTCAGTATGATGACATACTTTAGAGATGTGAACGTATATTAGTTAGAATCAAATGGGTATGATAAATGTTGATGCATTTTTTTTAATTTGAAGTCTTTTTACATAGGAACTTGTATGTTATGAATGATTAACTTCATGCCCTTTGAAGCACCAGTATAATCAAATGTATATATTTATGAAATGTTTAATATCTTTTAATATGCCTTTATTATATGTTTTTTAAACACTACACTAGTAACTTAAGTTTACACTGTGTAACACCATGTAACATTTTTATATTTGATATTCAGGACCATAGCCTTTGGTTAAATGCATGATTTTCCTTTATATCCAGGACCATAGCCTTTGGTTAAATGCATGATTTCCCTTTAAGTTTGCAAAGAGGAAATGACATAATATGCCTTGCTCTATTTAAATGCAGCTTTATCTCTTTTTAGCTTGTCTGATGAAGGCCCTGTATTGTTTTAAACTTGGGACGGAAGCGCTTACAAGCTTTCACTACTGTTTCGATCAAACGTTTGCCTGCAACTGGTGCAAGCCATCTTTTTGGATTTATGGGTTTGTTTACCTCTTGGCTGTTTGTGGGAGCTATATATGTATATATATATATATATATATATATATATACAGATATACAGAGAGAGAGAGAGAGAGAGATCTATATATGACCATATATATAACACAATATACAGATGTATATAAATGCATATATATAATTATATATGTGTAATATATATATATATATATATATATATATATGTACATGTATACATATATTTACATATGTATGTGTGTGTATATATATATATATATATATATATATATATATATATATATATATATATATATAGATAGATATATGTATGTATCCATATCCTTGTTATGTGTAAACATGACTATTGCATATACCATCCCAGATGTATCATACCCTATTTATCTGATATGTGTATACTTAGATGCAACAACATACTTGATTCAACACTAA
Source organism: Protopterus annectens (assembly GCF_019279795.1). NCBI lineage: Eukaryota > Metazoa > Chordata > Ceratodontiformes > Protopteridae > Protopterus > Protopterus annectens. Next base: position 985,945,381 of record NC_056730.1, read on the forward strand.
TATTACTAAAAAGTACTACACAATTGTAGAAGTCAAAGCAATTTTTCAGTACTATTCAGTATGTACACTGACAGATATATTGGAAGAAACAACAACCATTTTCACAGCTGGGATGGCTTAGTGGTTAATTGCTGTGACTATAGTATACAGGGTCCTGTGTTCAAGACCTGCAAGGACTGTTAATTGTGTTGCTGGGCAGACCAAGGGTTGTTGGATACAGAGTGGTTAAGGCAGTTATGAGCAGCTTTAAGTGGGTTTGCGCAATGGTAGGCGCTGCTAATGTACAGTTAAATGTATAGGCATTTAGACCGTTTCAGCTTTGCTTGCTTACCAGTGCACAAATCTGCTCAGCATTTATATTACAGCAATGCTGAAACCTGCTAAGCATGGCTCAGCCCTGGTAACCAGTGATCGCATACCAGCCTGATAAAATAGCAGGGTAATGACATATTTAATAAGTATAAGGGGTGTGAGTCTACTCTCCATGGCACCTGAGTATATATAGTTTGTACAACACTCTTTTTTCCATTTTAATGTGTTAGATACATGGGTAGTATCCCAGGTTATATGCAGTCACACTGGCATGTAGTGTATCATTACGTTACTACTGTTGACAGTGCTTTCCCAAGTAAGAGTAGATTGCAGATTGCAGTACTGGAACCAAACACCCCTGCATGCAAAGATGGACTCTGAGTCCTCCCTGTCCTGTTCTTCGTATGTGAGCTGTTTGTCATTAAGTATTTCCTACTGGATATTGATCTGACATGTGGATATTAACTGTAGACTACTGTGTGTATAGGATATGTCATTGAGGGCTGCTGTCATGTAGTAATGGCATACCTATCAGTGTCACACCTCTGTCTGTATATCTTAATTCATCCCAATGCATAGCCAGTTGGCTAGCTGATGTCTGTCTGTCCTCTGTACAGATGTGCAGATGTCAGGTATCCATCTTAGCTGCTTACAAGCAATCTATGCTTGAGTGACACTGACATGTCTGCCCAGCTGTGTTGTGAATGTCACAGCTAGGAATCCCCACCCTGTATGCACCACATGCCATGGATACCTCAACTATACTACCACAGTCAACAGAACATGGTTGGGTACAGGTCTCCAAGACAAACACTGACCATGTTATGTAATACATGTTGCATACATGTAAATTGGAGCACCTCAGTAGCCCTCTGCAAGAGGCAACCAGATGATTGTATATTTCATTTAATTCTCACCCTGAGGATCACTCCTGTGGCATCAGTTGATAGATGTTCTGCTGGCAAATGGCAGGTGATGTGATACCACTGTGCCCACATAAACTACTCTTCCCATCTCTCCATGGAAAATATCCTGATACACACCTATGAACACCTGCACCTATGGACCCCAGTACTGAGAAATGTGTCAGTGTGCATTACTGTGAATAACAGTGTCTGTGTGTTTGTAACCCTGTAGTTGATAATACCCTGAGGCCCTTCACACCCATTGCACCCCCATTGCCATAGTCAGATATGGCTGCTGCTGTAATGGACATTACATGTACCTTGTTACACTCTTCACCCTATGGACTACCTGCAGCTTAGAGTACCAGCACAACACTGTTGTACAAATGGGTAGATAGGCATAGGTTACCATCTGAGTTCTGGCAAGTGTGTGTATGTGTGCAAGTGTGTATATTTGTAGTATACAGAATTCTGAGGCCACATTCTCCTAATATAATACACCTTGCCACACAGTATAAGGGATAGTGATGTTGCTAACCATAAGAAAGCCTTGACAAAGCATCAGCCTACTATCCCTGAGGCATGTGTAATAGATGCATATCCTTGTAGTAGCATTCTTGAGATAGACAAGGGGTTGTATTGCAGTCCTAGTCAATGTGTGATGGTGAGTATGTCAGAGTATTATCATGGGTTTCAGTGAGTACAATATCCAATGTGGGGTGTGGGTACTGGGTATACTGTCTTTACACCATGGTACCCCCAATACATGTCCCAAGGTCCACTGTATGGGGACCACTGTCACCATCACCATACAGGTAACTGAGTACACTATCCAGCCCAATGATGCATGCGCTGTGTGCAACTTATCTGTAACAGAATGGACACACTGACAAGGTAGTTAGCACTGATAAACCCAGGTCTCTCAGATGTGTGTATGACTGTTATGTGTTTGTCAATGTGCATATGACAGTATGTCACGGTATGCATTATTCATAAACAACCAGTACATCCCCCATTACCATACTGTACAAGGCCTGGTGATGTTCTTCACTTAACATGTAACCTGGAACACACCTCATCCTAAAAGCTGTGTGGTGTGTGCAATTAAGGCCACACACATTAGTAGCATTAAGTACCTAGGTAGGGGTTCTAGTCCCAGTGTTGCCAAGTAAAAGTGTGCATATGTGAAGGGATCTACTTCAGTTTGCAGAAAATACATGTCCCAGGAGGTCATCTGTCTAAGAACTGACTGGCAAATGCTAACATTCCACAGGTATGATCCTGTGGAAATTCATTCCATCAAAACTAGTAGTAGATGTATAAATACCCTCTTCCCCACTGTATATCTGTACATCAATACTGTGGTTGGTATATATAGCTGGGTGTGGATCTTGTGGACATAGCCACCATCATTGTGGTTACTGTTGAGTGTATCCCCCTGCTTAGTTGGCTGTAATACTGTACAGTTCATGTTAACAGGTTACGTAGTTCTCAATCACACTATCAGCAGTTCTACACCACCCCACACCCTCCAAAGGGTAGGGCTGTGCCACCCACACCAGCACACCTATGTTTACCAAGTTGAGGATCACACTACATTGGGGAAGGGGACATATACCCTGCCACTACCATCGTCAATGACATTAAACTAGCAGACTGATTATTTCCCGATGTGATGTTGTGCCTATTCTGTCTTGGTGGAATAACATAGGCTAAAATGGGTTCCTTGCAAAAGTACATACAAACATGTGTACAGTATTCTCTGTGTATTACATCAACACCAAATCCTGTGTGTGTGTGTGTGTGTGTGTGTGTGTGTGTGTGTGTGTGTGTGTGTGTGTGTGTGTGTGTGTGTTTGTGTGTGTGTTATACACAGACATGTGGTGTGTACCACTCAGTAAACAACCATTGTCCACTGTAGAAGGACTTCTGACATCAGCCACCAAGCACTCACCTGTATACACCCCTCAGACCTATCAGGCAAGTGGCACATGCAGTAACTTTTATACAGACCTGTGACTTGTGTTCAGCTGTACCCAGGATATGGCACAGTCAAGGTGTCACCACAGTGCCATACCCCTTGTTGTAAACAACAGCAGACCAATATCTTGCTGACACATAGACACCTAAAACACAAACAGAATACATTATGGAGACCACAATCACTCAGTGTTAATAACAGCTATAATGCATCATGGCTGGACAGCTACACATCCTGACATGTAAGCATTAAACTTTAGTGCTGAAAACATGTTACACAGCATTACATTGGTACACTGTAGTACAGTCACCCTGTGCATCAGAACCATATTAGCCTGTCCCTGCATCAATGTTATGGATGACAGGGATGTGGCACAGGTATCATCATATGCACAGGGTGTGTTATGGGATTGCTAGAGACCTAGGCTGAGATATTCATTTGACATCATATGTGTGTGTTAGGGGGTTTCATTATTAATTCGGCTGTGCATATGTGGTGTGTGTAGGTATGGGGTTGCCCTAGCTGTGTTGGTGATGTGTGTGTGTATGCATGCACACAGTTCTGCCATGTGGATGCCCTATACAGGGGTTTGTTGGACAGCTGCAGACAGTACCTGTTAGGGTGTGCAGTTCACTGTCTCTGGCCATGGACACGAGAACTGTGCCTGCCAGGGGTTTCACGGGCACCACCAGGTAGAAGCCACGATATGGTACTCTCCCCTAATGACATATGTCTGCTGGATCCGGGTCCCTCTTGGGATTGGCTAGGGCCACGTGCACGTGGCCTGTTATGTTGTGGTGTGGACAGTGCCCCCCTGCAGTGCTGGGGCTGGTACTGCCACTGTGGGAGCAGCTCTGATTTCTTGCATGTCCACGTTGACCTCCACCTGTTGGTGTTGCTGGCCTACGTCCATGTGGCCATCGCACTACTCCCACTATAAGCTCAAGTACAGACATTCCACGGTCGAGGATTCCCACCATCTCACCCAACTTTCTACAAAATAAGAGTGGGCACTTGCAAGATCACAAATGTCAATAACAGCAGAATGAGTTGCCCTCTGCAGCCTCAGACCCCATCTGGTATACCATTCCATACATGCCTGCACCTCTATGACAGCTTGAAACATGTGCCGGATGACACCAGATGTGGCACTTCTGCCAGGGGCATGATGACCAGCAGCCCTCCTATGAGCACCCCTGTACATTTGCCTGTGTTGTACCTCACCAATCATCTGGCAATGGCTGCTGTGCCCACACACATGTGCCATAGACACCACACTGTCCTGTCCCATGACACCACCTGCCAACTGCCCCTCATCTATGGCCACTGGTGATGGGGTATGTATAGGAAATGTGACTGTGCGGGAATGGGGTGGATAACACTGGGATGTCAAATGATGGCACAGCTTCAGCCCCTGACAACCCTGCCTGTGCCTCAACACACCTATCATCATTGTCAGAGTCTGTATGGACACTAGCATCAGTTTGCCAGCAGGAGGGACCCTGACCCACCTCACCACCTGTGAGGGGAAAACAAGAAATGCACTTTAAGACCTGTATGTCATTACTTAACTGTATACACACACACACACACACACACACACACACACACACACACACACACACACACACACACACACACACACACACACACACACACACACACACACACACTTACAGGTGAGGCTGCACAAAGATATTACACACTGACCTCTCATTATCTGTCACCATGCATGACATATGGCACTCAACAGCATGCAGTGCAGCTATAGTTAATCCCTGTTACCAACATTATACATCTCTGTGATGTATGGGTTGTGTTAGTAGGTGATGCCCCTTCCCCTAGAACACACTGCACCCATGTACACAGTATTGCTGTGTACATGTTCAGCATCCTGGCATGTACTATGCACCATACCTCACGGGTGTACACGCCATTGCTGAGTGTGTTTATGTGTGTTAGCTATATTTTCTCTGCTGCTCACAGCTCCTATGTGTTTGTCTGACACATACCTGGGATGATATGTGGACAAATGTCAATAGTAAATGCCTGATGTCTGATTTGCAGATCTCATCATAAGCGGTGCATGTATGACCAATAAAATACAATTGCACTGACAACCTTCAAATCTTACTGTGGCTATGAGGAGTATACACACCCTTATTGACATGGCACCCTCTTCCCTGATATGCCATTGGGCCACAATACTGCATATGTTAACATTACATGAACCTGATATGTGACATATGACCTGTACAATCAAATGCAGTATCAAACAAATGTGTTAGTTGTGCAGATGCTGACTGAGATGCATGCAATCTGTGGGTGCATAAGTGTGCACACCCTTAACATGATGGCTTGTTGTACCAACTGTTAAGTGTACTACAGCAGTCACTATTCCTGGAAGGGGTATACTAACATGGCCTATCTGCACTTGCCGATATTTGGTCACTCTGCCCTACAAATGTCCCCCAACTCTGTAAGATTGCAAGGTCAACCCATGTGCACAGCCATTGGAGGTCACACAGTGCCTTCTCTATTGCTGTGGAGATAGGGTTATTTCTGCCACAATTCATGATCTTGACTGTGTGCAGATACAGCCATTCTTAGTGAGCTTTGGATGTCTACTTCAGTTCAATGCTATGTTTCAGGATGACACCCTTCCCCATCCTCAGCCTTTTTGCAGATGCTTGAAAACTATGGGCTACACATGAGTGTCATTTTGCAGTGTCCCAAATTCAGAACACCATGTGTACCAGCCTAGTCCCTGCTAATGAATGGCAAATATACAGGTGTACACTGGCACCAGCAAGGTAGCGATGGGATTGGTGAGCCTGAGGTGGAGTGAGGTGTTGCTTGTGCTGTACATGTATCTTAACTGATACTGTCTGTAGGTTTTGAACTTGGTCTTGGTACACCGTTACACATTGCAACACATGCCTTTAGGGGACTTTTGATGTTATGCATATGCTACCTGTAGAGAGCTCTGGCTGATGTTTCCTGTGGCACAACTGTCCTATCTGATTACCCTAACCCATGGGTCACACTTATGCAGAGTCCAAGCGATTGACGGCACAGGTACTTCACAGCCAGTACTTTCTAGACATTCCTGCAACTCCCTCAGTATTGCGGTGACATGTTACTAGGCAGACTCCATGACCAGTTTGCAACATGTGTCATCATCTATCTTGGATGGCCATCTGTTTATTTTTTACATTAATGTTATCCCATACATCCCAGTCACATACATGACTGTCTGCACTGTTTGCCATGGTATATGCAATGGTGAGGTAAGGCTACATGTCCCACTTCTGCGTGCTACCTTTTGGGTATGGGGTCCATTCCATGGCTTGTAAGATTTGTGCAAGCCATGGCTGCCTCTGTTGCAGATGAGTGGGTAAATGTGGTGGACATACGTCTTGGGCAGCAGACCATTTCTTGGAGTGACACTGAGGACTTGTACTTGCTGGAAGGTGTGAATGCTGTCAGTACCTCAAAAGCTGCTTCCACAATATGTTATTTGGAGTGTATGCACACATATGCTTCCATTGTTTGTTAAGGTATGTATTTCCACACAAAAGGAATTCCCCTGCATGGAAGTGATTGCACGGCTCAAAAACACATAGTTAACAACAAGGAGAAGCCAGCAATTGTGAGCTGTATGAACTAATTTAATTAGTTAAAAATAAAAAAACACAAAGATAACAGACTGGTTTTGGCTATGGTGTTAACTGATGAAGGCTAGGTTAACACCATAGCCGAAACCGGTCTGTTATCTTTGTGTTTTTTTATTTTTTAACTAATTAAATTAGTTCATACAGCTCACAGTTGCTGGCTTCTGCTTTTTGTTAACTAAAGTATGTATTTCCCATATTTGCTGTCCTAACATAGGATTCCATATTACACATTCATTGCTTATGTTAGGACCACATTACAGGTTGTAAGGGTTGCGGAATGTGGTATTGTGATATGCCATTGTGGAGATCTGTAACAGTTGCCATTGCAATAGTGGTATATACACTGTTGTAGCACTGTATAAGGGTGATGTTTCAGACATGTTTCTACTGTAGGCCATTTATCCCACCATTATGTTCATCTCTGTGTACACATCTTACAATGACAGGTTGTTAGTTATTGCAGGACTCTTACATAACCTTCAGATATACCACCATGGTGACCACTGTGATACAGTGCAGTTAACAGCAACAATAAGTGAACATATACAGCAGCATGCATTGTGAGTAGGTGTGTTAAATGCGTGCATGGCAAATACCATGGCCATAACATGTCCAGTGTATTGGCAAACCTGAACAAACAACACCATACTCACCAGCTACAGGCTGCTGCCCCAGAGATATACCAGAGGGACCTACATAGTTTTGTGAGGGATGTGATGTCAGTAGCCACACCTGTGGCATTGGTACAGGGTGGGAGCAGCATTTCAGTACATCAACAGTACAAACCCACAATACTACAGATTATGGTCATCTGTTTATTTCTACAATGCAGCAATGGACTATATATATTTTATCTCACATATGTATGATTAAACTCTACAGATGCAGATGGATAAGTGACAGTAGTATACTGATGTGCCCTAGGGCCTTACCTGCACTCTCCTCGTCCATTGTGTAGGTAGCACACACCTCCACAATGCTATCCACAGGGTCTTGTCTTTGCTGGTGGGCAGGTGCCCCGAGGCTGGTGAGGAGATCCTCAGAATGTGTTGGGGGGGTGGATGGCATGACCCCCCCCATGGCTAGTTGGTCCCTCCTAACTGCAGCAGCATGCTGACGGGCGTGGCGGAGTAGGTCAGTACATTGATGTTGGACCTGCTCATAACTGCGGTTATGCAGGCTGACATCATTTGTCATGTGGACGAGCTCATTCCACAGGATGGTCCTCTCCTGCAGATCATGGTCTGTACAGCCAAACAGGGTGTGGTAGTGCTGCACCAGGTGGTCTATTATACACTCATTTTCTGAGGGGGAATAGACTGGCAAACACTCCCTAGACATGGTGCCTGAAAGACATAAAGAGGAAAAAAGGTCTGAGGACCTCATACTGCAAGGATATAATAGTTGTTAATTCACATCTCTGTCTCTCCCCCCACCATATCTGCAACAATAATCTGATCACACAACTCAATGGGTATGTTTACAGCAAGCCTACTGTTGGGACATGTATCATATTGTACAACAAATTGTGCACTGTGTTTCTAGCCATGTTCCATGTTGAAACACTATCATTGGTGGCCTGTTGCTAACAATGTTACCTGCATGTCATATATGCATGTGTTCCATTTGCTATGTGACTGCTCCATATCTGGTGTTTTGTGTTAATGGGATATCTATGCAAGCTGTTAGACATAATCCTGAAATGTGTGGACTATTAATACCCACATATGTTCTATAACTGTGACACAACAGCATGTTTGGGAAGCCAGTTCCCGGCAGAACCACCTCTCCCACCTCATCTGGCCATGCTACCAGGCCACAGCACATTTGGGACTCATCCCAGGACCTCATCATCTGCTGGTCCTGCACTACCTTCAGGTGACCTGCCTCAGGGGATGGTGTTTGTCCCCCCTCCCCGGGAGCACACATAGACAGGATCAAGTCACGTGAAGTCAGGTCTGGGGTCTGGTGCATAGGGAGCTCCACAGAGACTTGGGGGATGTGCTTCATCTGCTTGTGGCTCTCAGTACACAATTACAGGGTCTGCATGCTCCTCCTGTTCAGCCCCCAGCCCAGGCACCTTCAGGGCCATGAAGATGCAGTTGTGACTGCCCATGGGTGGGGACCTTGGTCCCATTCTTTCCATTTGGGGGCTCATAGGCTTCCACTTTCCAAACACCGTTCCCCATCCAAGGTGTTTACCCACCACATGTGTCATATATCATCCATGTATGCTGTCTTGTCTGTCTTCCAACCCAACCTACCTCCCCAAATATACCTACTATCCTTCCCCAACATATCAATTGCACCTTCACAAATAAGGGAAATGTGTTCCCAACA